>NC_062967.1:47216451-47525394 GCF_023119035.1 Salvia hispanica
CCCTTGGCTTAGGATACCAAATGAACAGCCACACAGGCACACAACAATAGGATAAGATAGGTAAAATAACAATCATCTCTCTCAGTGAGGCATTTTGTCGAGCATGAGATAGACATTCAGTTCCCTTGAGTTGATTCTGCTCTAATTCCATGCCCTTTATCACCTTGCCATGGTCGATTTTTCCACCACCAACCCTTGCATCAAGACAAAATTGCAATGAAAAACTGCTATAATTTCCAAATTCTTCAGAATTACCAATAACATCCTTCCCTAACATCATCGATTCTTCCTCAACAACACCACTAAGTTGCTCAGTTGAACCATCGTCCACAATTTTAGAAAGATCTAAATCTCTCACTGAATTTCTCACTGAATAATATGTTGAGTTATGAGAGAAGCTCAAAACGTGTGATTTAGAGTCGATAGAGTTCACCTCCGTCGACTTTGAGTTGTGCGGCTCCTCTGTTTTCTGCCACGGAGTCAGCGCTACCTCCACTCCAATCTTCAAATCTATATCCATTTCTTCATATCTCCCACCGCTATGTTGCTCCATTAGATCTTCATCAGCAATTTCTAGATCAACATCAATTGATTTATGAAAATCCAGATCGTCGGAGAATTTAGGAAGCTCCAATTGTGATTTACAGCTGCCGGAACTCGCATCCTTCGTCTCCATCGTCGAGCGCAGATCTTGAAGTGACCTTAGTATCTTATCTAATTTCGCCTCTTGTTCTCGCTGGATTTTGCAGAAAGATGCCCCAATCCTCTCCCATACATTCTCCCACTCCAACTCTATCTTCTCCGCCTCCGTCAATCGCATCGCCGACGTCATTTTCCGAGGAACGTTGGCTTTAGATACCATTTGTTGCGATTTTAGTTATGGAAGAACTGAAATCGCAAGCTCAATCACACCTACGCACGATCCACAGCGTAATCGACACAACAACTCCATAATCCACACCACAACACCACCAATCAATGCCAAATCAACAAGATCAACACCACAATTTATACAAAAACAGAGAACTCAAGTAATCAACTAATAACACCAATTGCAGAATGTAATACAGATGATTTGATAGATTCAGATGATCAAATAAGAACAAAGGAATTGAACGATAATGAAATGCGAACTAAACTAAGATAGAAGTGTTTCGGATCCACGATCCTCAGCCCGAGCTCAACGGAGAATCACCGGATCACCGGATTCTCACGATGACCCTAGCTCGCAAGCTAACACACTATTTTCATGACTGCAATTGAAGAAGATGGCCTCTGTATTTATACTCCTCATTTTTGCCTTCTCTCATTTCTGTTTTAACAGCTGACGTGGCACTCCAGCTGGCATATAAGTTTTGTGATCGTAACATGGAGTGGTGCGATCATGATCATCCATGTTGAGAAGAGGAAAGAGCTGAGCGGTGGTGGTGTGGTAACGGTGGGAGAGAGACGTAGATTCAAATTGGAGTGTAGGGTTTACTATTAAATGTAGCTAGAAGCCACCTAAGGCCCAATCCATGACCTTATGATCGATTTATGGAGACTTGTGCCAATTTGTCCCTAATCCCATTTTCTAAATCCCAATTTACTAGTAGTACTTTGTATCAAAAATTCAGGAAACGGAAATCGTAATTCAAAAAGGAATCTCGTACAAACTGAAAACGATTTGTAAGTATAGAAAATGAAAAGATGTGGTCCAAAAATCATCTTATCAAGAAAAGATTATTCCTATTGTATATAAGTAAATTTAAATGTAATATTTATTTAATTATATTAATTTAGAGTTCTGAAATATTTTTAAAGTTAGTTATAATTAATTTTTAGTCAATTGATATTAATGTGATCCCAATATTAATACCTCTAATTTATATTTATTTTTTTTGCATTGAATCAATACTGGCTAATAATCTTGTAACTTAATTTAATGATACGATGCATATCATTTAGTTGTAGATTTGTAGTTAGTAATTTATGTATGAGTTAACAATATAACACAACTAATAAGTATATATCTATCATAATATGACACGAGGGTTGGGGTCATAATGAATTAATGATGATAATAACCATTGACCAAAGGATGTTAATTCAGCCGATTGACATTCATCAGCTTGTGCTATATTAAAGTCACCAAATTTATTAAATTATAAATTTAATTATTTAAAGTAACTTTTAACTAAATAAGATACTTAAAGTTAAAGTACATATATTGGACCTTAATTAAAAATAAATTAAAAATAATCAAGAATTAAAAAAATCCAATAAAAAAAAAAATTCAAAAACTGACTTATACAAATATGAGAAATCTGGCAATGTTCGATGGACAATTAATTCATCAAAAAGTTCAAATAGATTGAAAAAGTCATTTTGATAATTAAATTTATAATTTATATTAAAAAGCTAATCGAATCATAATCAAAATAAATTTAGTTACAAAGTCATGTTGATAATTAAATTTATAATTTATTTTTTATAATTAATATGTTTAATAATGTCAAATAAATATTTTTTTATTTTATTTTATACTTTTTAAAAGTTTAAGAGAAAGATAGAAAAAGATGAAAATGATTGAAAAAATAAAGTGAAAAATATTATTTCAAGCATTCAAATTAAAAAAAAAATATCAAATTTAATATTAGAGAGATTAAAATATCATACCCGGTACCCATATATCCCATTTTATGGATGGATAAAATTGCCCTCCAGCTATAAAATTGCTTTGAGGGTATTTTGGTCTAAAAATCACCATGAATAATGAAAAAAATACATCCGCATGATTATGTCGTAGTTCAGGAATCCAGGGTGATTTTTTAAAGTTTAGGCACTACTGGTGACAAAAATCCATAAGAGCATCCGCAGCGGTGCCCCGTCCGTCCGTCCCAGCGGCGGGGACACCGCTCGTCCGCTTATGCGAGCCGTCCGTCCGTGCCAGCGGCACGACGATGCTCTTAGCTAAGAGCACGTCCGTGCCGCTGAGCATCCTTACGTGGCAGCGGCACGACGATGCTCTTAGCTAAGAGCACGTCCGTGCCGCTTAGCATCCTTACGTGGCAGCGTCTGATTGTCCAACGGCATAGCCGTTGGCAAATTCGATTTTTTATTTTTTTTTAAATTCAAAATTAATTAAAAAAATATTTTTAAATAAAAAAAATATTTTCCCACTTCCCAATAAATTATAACCATTTTATACACATTGTTAATTTTTTTTCTCCAAAATTCACATTTTCATCTATAAATACCCCCACTTCAACACAAAAAAATTTCTCATAACACTATACAATTATCATCTTCTATCATCTAAATTCTCTCAACTATTTTCTCATCAATTCTCATATTTTTTCTCATATTCTCTCATCTAAATTCCCACCACACTACACAATGGCCGGCTCCGGCGATCACCCCTCCGGCTCTTGCGGTTGGAACCACGAATGATTCAGCTCCGAGCCATTCTCTAGTCCGGAAACGCAATTTTTGGCCCCTCCTCAAACCCAAGGTTCTCAAGTTCCGGGTGGCTACTGGCCTTACCGGTGGACGACCAAGATGCCCCCGGGTTCGGGTGGGCCCCCGAATCTGGTTCGGGAGGGAGCGGCAGCTCTACTCGTACTCCTACTTCTATTCCTACACCTACTCCTCCTACTCGGGGTACCCGCACCCCGTACACTCCGGATGAGATGATGCAGATGTTCAAAGCCTACTTGGCAGTCTCCGAAGACTCGAATGTTGGCACGAACCAAACCGGGAAACGTATTGGTGGCGCATTACTCGTCTTTACAATGAAACCCGACCGGAGGGAACCATCTATCGCAATGATAGTATGGTGCGCAATTGCATCTTCAGATGCAACGAGACAATCGGTAAGTTCCAGGGGTATTACTAACAGGAAGAGCGCGCGACGAGGAACGACAAGAGTGAGCTCGACATCATCAGTGCCGCCTTGGCGACCTACCAAAGCTTGGAGTTGAAACCGTTCAAGCACCTCAATTGTTGGCAGGAGGAGCACCAACATCCAAAGTATAGGGGTGGCGTAGTAGCGGGGTCCTCCTCCAGCTCCTCCAGCAAACGGTCGAGGTCGGTAGCCTTATCCGACGACGTATCCGATGATGTGGCTATCCAGCTTGCCGGAACTAACTTGGGTAGCTCCGACGCTGGCCCGAGCAGTTCTCGCCGGCCGCAAGGAAGGAAGAAGGCGATGGCCCACTGCCGTCGCGCCCCGACTCCATCCGCCCCCGCTCCCGCTCCCTTTGTGCCACCTCCACCCACGAACAACTCGTTGTGGACCCTCTTCGGTCAACTCAATACGACCAATATATCTAACATGACTCCCGACCAACTTGCAACACATGTGGGATTGATCCGGGGTCTCAAAAGAATATTGGGGATAGAGGACTAGTCTTTCACGGGGGTATTTTTTAGTCTTTAATTATGTATTTTTTTATTTTTTAGGATTTTAATTATGTATTTTTATTTTTTAGGATTTTAATTATGTAATATTATTTTTTAATGTATTTTTATAATGTAGGAATGTTTTTAGTAATTGAAGTATTTAAATTGAATAATAGAATGGTGAGACCTTTGAGCTTGTCCTTAGCTAAGAAAGCACGGATATGAGTGTTGTGCTCTTAGCTAAGGACAAGGTTAATTAAGAACAAGGTATAAAAGTGGGTCCGGACCTACTTTCATGCTCTTAGCTAAAAGTACGGATAGAGATGCTCTAATCCAGGACTAAATATGTAATTCACTCTTTTGTTTTTTTTTTTATGATTGCGTAAGTAAAACAGACTTGTATTTGCATATGCAAAATTGAAATGCTTCTTCTCTTGCGAGAATTGAAAAAGTACAAAAAAATTACTATCCAACAACGGAAACGACGACGAAAACAACAAATATAAAACTGGAAAACAATAAAACACTTAAAAATGTAGTTATATATCCACATAATTTTATTAATGATCAGATCTGAATAATAGTAAAATTTAGAGTAGGAGTGAAGATCATAGCAAACTCCAGTCACTCTCTTGACTAGTCCGTTTCACTTGTGTGATGTAAATTCTACAACAAATTCTCATCTACGACTCTGATTCTCTCTGCTTCCTCCTTTTTTTGCATTCCTCCCAAATCCGATAACTAAATAGTTCGATTCTCCAATCCTGAGAACAGTTCAATTCGTTTCTGTCGCTAATTGTTGGTTTTGGTAAATGCGGAATGGTGGTACTGCAACTATGGTTGGTGAATTTCCCGACGCCGACGTCGAGAAGCAGCAGAACGGCGGGGATGAAGACCGCGAAAATGCGGCCGTAGGTCAATCTCAGGACTTGGCTAAGAAAGTAGTGATTGACGTGGTGGTCGTGGACTGCGCCAGCATAGGTCAATCACTGCCCGAGAGAGATTCGAATACTTACGAAGAGTGCAGGTATATCTCCTTCTGCTCAGGTACTGCGTGTTTGATTACTCCTTGTTAGCTGAAATTTCGGATTGAATTGCTGGAATGGGTGTAGTAGTCGGTATACTTGATCTTTCTGATATGAGATAGCTGAGTTAGGCTAAATGCCCAAATAAGAAATGAGGAATGTGTGTATCCGTGATTCTATTGATTAAGTATATGACAAACTCTACCGTTTGATTTGTGGTGTATTAAGGACATTTTTTAATTGTTTTTTAAACCTCCATTTTATGATAGTGAACTGAATTTCTCTGAAGTGAACATATAATCCTCATTTTATACTCCATGTTTCACCTGTTTGTATGCTCCAACAACAGTGGTCTCAAAACCTAGTTCAAAGGGTATTCAAGGACCAGCCGAGCAAATGATGGTAAATTGCATATTCATGGGAACTAAATCCGGTGAGCCGCTATGTGGCCTGACGAATTCATTGTTTTTTAAATTTTGAAGTCCGGCTTCAATTTGAAATTCTCAAAGCCAGTTAGAGGATCTTAGTTCAATCAAAACTCAAAACCTTGGTTACTAGTATATATTCTTTTCTCAGTCTTCCATCAATTCAAATTCTTTCATCCACATACTGCCTAAAATATTGAATCCATGGTGACACAACAAAACCCCAGATGTAACTATCTTATCCCACCTTGACTATTTCTGTTGCTTATTTGGATATTCTCTACTATCTGGACAATGGGTTAGTACGTCAAGATACTTTATGCTTTTTATACGGACTGATCATATGTGCAAAGTGTAACTGTTGCTTTTAAGGAAACATTGATAACTAAATTACTTGAAAAAGATGCAAATGATACTTTTAGTTTTTCCAAATGGAAATTCGCATAAAAGTAAATTAAAGAATAAACTCTCGAGGGAATAAACCATGATTTACTATATTTGTTTTTATAGAGTTTAATTCTAGAATTCAGTCTTAGGCCAGAAGAATGTATGTGCACCAAAGATGTGAAGAGAGCATGTAAATTGACTGTTGCTCTTGCCCTGTTATTTGGATTGTTGGAATTCCACATGCTCATCTACTCTTGCAAGCTTATATATCAATTGGTGTGGCAAAATCTATAAATAGCACTGTCTTCTAGAGTTGTTTGCAAATCGAGCTTATTGTTGGAGTAAAAGACTTTTTTTTGGATATTTGTGAGTTTGAATGCTACGGTATATATTTGAGAAATCAAAATTTTAATATAAAACATGCATATGTGCAACAAACATAAAGCTAACTAGAAACTATCAGGAAATTCTATGTTGACGGTAACTGATATATGGGAGAAAACTAGGGCATTTGTTGTCAAATGTTATCTTAAAAACAAGATAAGATTTTATGCAAGGTTATTTCTTTACTCATTGATTTTCATTGACAAGGAAAATCTGTTAAGAAGAATATCAAATATAGTGGGCCTGCTCACCTGAAGCAGCTTCAGAAACTGGAATTATACAATCTTTATAGATGTCTTATTTTGCATGATCTCATTTCCTGATTTCTAATTTTTTGAGTATAATTGAGTGGCACTGGCAATTAACAAATATTTATGTTTCTAGCTATTGGGGTTTAACATATGATTGGTGGCATGGGCCGCATGGCGTCTTTGCTCCATTCTGAACCCTGGGATTATCATTAATTAAAAGCTTAGTTAGAGCAGGGAAGGACTGACATTAGATGGTAGTGATGAAAAAATCTTATAGACTTCAGCATCTTGTAGCAATGAAAAAAATTATCTCATATTCAACACTTGCCTTTGAAGGGCTGGGCTACTTAGGTTCCTGTTTCCTTATCAATAATAAGATTCCAGCCAGGGCAAGCAACTAAATAATATGATTCTACCTCTTTATGAATAAAGAAAACTGATTATCACAATGCTGATGAAGTAATAATAGGTTCTTGTACTGTGCTCCACAGGCACCTCTAGTTGATGTATTGTTACCCATAAACATAGAAAACTTAATTACTGTAAGAAGGTGGGTCAAACTTAATTTTATACGTCCAGTGAACTCTTTTGATATTGTGTGGTAATGTTTATTTTGGTTACTTCATCTATAGTTATAAGATTTATTAAACCTGCATGATTATGTTTTCTTCATCTTCAAAGCATCATAATATTTCAAGCACTTTCTGAAAAAATGTAATTTTAGATTTTTAGTATGATTCCTTATTTTAACTGAAGAGCTCCGAAAACATTCTAAATGGATTGTAATGGTGCTTTCATTTTTACAGGGTATGCCAGGAGGATAATGAAGAAGCCTTGATCAGTCTTGGATGTCTTTGTCGTGGCGGTCTTTCAAAAGCACATCATTCGTGCATAGTGAAGTGGTTTAACACCCGAGGTTCGAATAAATGTGAGATATGCCAGTTAAGTGTCCGAAATTTAAGAGATGGTTTTAGCTTAATCTATACGTGTGATAATGAGCCTCCATATTTCTCATGTAGGCAAGTAGCTGCCAACATAATACCTCCTGATCCTCAGGCAAGTGTCGGTCAAATTTAGATTTAGATGTTTAAGATTTTGATATGGAATTCTGATTGATCTGCATACACCCTCTTCCCTACTTTTGTTCTTGTTGTGATTGCATTCATGATGCATACTCAATTCTAAATGGTATCACAGTTTGAATAGGTTATTGAACTCTAGGCTATGGTTAGAATCTTAGTATTTGTGAAATTAAAACTATGTTTTGCTTAGTTAGGCAAAGGAAATTTCCAGTCATTATACGGCTTTGCAGAAGAACATTACCACTGACGCTGTCATAATTTATGTTTTTGGTGCTGTATCTGGAACTCTATATTCTTTAGGGAGGATCATTCCAACCTTAGATGGTGATTTCTGACTTGATCTTTTATGCATGACGACAGTCTAGTTACTGGGTTTGGGCGGTTGATCCAGCCTTTAGAGCGCAGGACCCTCAAAGGGTGAGGAAACATTATTGTATTTTCTGCCAAGTAGCCATAATATCACTTTTTTTCGAAACCCACTACTAAATTACTGATTATTAACAGGGGTGTTTTAGTCCGCTTTGGGTGGCGTTCTCCATTCTTGTTGGTGGTCTTTTGCTGGATGTGTTGATTTCCATAACCCTCGGTGTTTCTGCCCTTCCGGTTAACATCACCATTGGTATAACTTAGTCACCCAATAATATCAACTCGTACCAAACTTAATCTGCACGTTTATACAATGTGAACTACTGTATGCAGGAGTGATCGTTGTGCTGGGACTTGGCACAGCTCTTCGACTGGGGCTAGAGTTTTGTCAAGAGTGGAATGTGAGAAGAGTGGTGCAGCGGGTAGAAGCAAACGCCACAATTGGGTACCATCCGGCACTGTGAGCCAGATTTTTACCTGCATATTTTATGAGCGGATGTGTTGTTGTGTCTTAAGTTAAGAAAAAAAAAATCTAGCTTTATTCACCAAGTCAGGCGATGGAAACTAGTTAGGAGGCTCATCGAGAGATCTTTATTCCATCTTGCTTCCACTGCTGACTTGCTGTATATATTCATTATATTGTCGCTGATTCTTTGTAAATGCTCAGTGAATGATTGGTGTATGTAGTTAAGTTGTTCATGTTAGACATAATTTTATCATCATATATTCAAGAATACATAATTGAATATAAATAAAGCAAGATCTTCGAACATCATGTATTTCACGTAAAACCATAAACATAATAGGATCGAAACATACCTTGGCGATCCATAGCGGAAGCGATTGAGGAAGGAGGAGACGATTTCCTTGAACCTTTTTCCGGCGTAGTAGCGCAACTCCAAGGATTTGTTTCTCTCTCTTTCCCTCGTTTATGTGGGATCACCACACTTGTATATATAGGCAGAGAGAGGACAAACCCTAATTATAAAACATTAAAGCCCTTTCCATCAAAGTGGCCATTTAATATAACAATAATAGAAGCGTTTCTTTTCATTAATTTAATAACAAACTTGATTCCCTAAGTTTAATAACAATCACATACTTCATTCCTTACCATATATTTAATTAATATATAGTTCATTATTTTGGTTAGTCAACGAATTGCTAATCAAAACTATATATTATAATATATTCATTTCCTTAATTGTAATAAGAATCATATGCGATTTGCTACTAATTGATTTTGTCAATTAATAGCTAATTAATCAATCCCAATAATAATAAGTAATTTAGGGAAAATGTGTCTTGTACCAAGTTAATGTATTACATTCAAAATCCAATTCTATTTAGGATTCTATCACATGTCACACATGTGAGACATAAAACTTACATTCTCCCACTTGGCGAACATGTGGGACACAAAGTTTTCGATTCTCCCACTTGTCACACTTGACAGAGCCACAATAAAATAGACATAATAAACATAAGGCGCGCATAATATTGGACTTTATAAATACTTGCATCATTGGTAAACATAAGTATTGTATTAGTGAGACTACTAATGCGGGTCATGGCGGGCGTATATCATTCAATCGACATAGTTCCTTCCATGTACCACATCACCAATAACCCCACTAATATAATCTATAAGTGACACAATGTCCATAATTGTCTTATTTCAAGACCTCCTGCATTAATACTAAACACGTACATATGCATATCAAATAATAAGTATATGCAGGAAAAGTAGAAACAACTTTATTGAATTCAAAATATCTATAACTTAAGTGTCTGAACCAACATGGAAACATAAAGATTAGACGTTTCCATACCCAAGACCCATTCTGTTAACTTATTCTATAAATGTCTTAGGCGGTAACACATTAGTCAATGGATCAGCAACCATAAGCTGTGTGCTTATATATTATATAGATATTCTTTGTTCCCAAACTTCATCTTTCACGACAAGAAACTTTAATTCCATGTGTTTAGCTCCTTGAATACTTGTCATACTTACAGAAAGATATGATTGCACTATCATCACAATATAATGTGAGCATAAAATCTTTTGTTCACTTTAAGTATCTCATTATTATCTTTGCAGTTCTCCAATGTTCAACACCAGGGTTACTTTGGTAACGGCCTAGCATTCCAACTGCAAAGCTGATGTCTGGTCTAGTACAGACTTGAGCATACATCAAACTTCCCACAATAGATGCATAAGGAATATTTTCCATATCCTTACGTTCCAATTCAATTTTTGGACATTGATCCAAACTGAATTTGTCACCTTTATGAATTTGAACAACACTTGGAGAACATGCACTCATGCCATATCTCTCTAAAAGATTCGATCTATGTAGCTTTTATGAGACAATCCAAGAGTCCACGTGATTGATCACAAGATATTTCTATCCTATGACATAGGATGTCTCACACATATCTTTTTATGTTGAAATTTTTAGAGAGATAATTTTAGTGTCATGTAGTAATCCAATGTCACTATTAGCAAGCAATATATCATCAACATACAAAACCAAAAATATGAACTTGCTCCCACTAACCTTGAGGTATATGCACCGATCAACAGTGTTCTCTTTAAAACCAAAAGCAGTAATAGTGTCATGGAATTTAAAATACCATTGTCGAGAAGCCTGTTTCAGTCCATAAATTGATTTCTTAAGTTTGCAGACTAAATGTTCATTCCCTTTCTTAATGAAGCCTTCGGGTTGTTCCATGTAGACTTCTTCTTCCAAATCATCATTTAGAAAAGTAATTTTCACATCCATTTAATGTAGTTCCAAGTCAAAATGGGCTACAAGTGCCAAAATGATTCTAAGTGAGCCCTTCTTTGATACTTAAGAGAAAGTCTATTTACAATCAATGCTATCTTTTCTGAGTATAACCTTTGGCAACAAGTCTGACTTTAAATCGTTAGATGAAACCATTTATGTCGAATTTGGTCATGAAGACCCAATTACACCCAATACACTTTTGTTTATCGGGTAATTCGACAAGGTCCCAGACTTTAATCCATAGATTTTAACTCATCTATCATGCATCAATCCATTTAGTAGAATTATTACACTTAATGGCTAGTGAATATGAAACTGGATCATTACGTATTCCTATATCACATTCGGATTCTTGGAGATGTGCCACATAGTCATCAGAAATGGCACTTCTGTAGATGCTTCTTCCACACCCATGTTCAATGACTTTGGCATCATCATTAAGTGGTTGGTCATTCAAATATTGTTAGGCTGTTCAACAATATTTGCCACACTTAATTCTTGAGGAAATGAGGGAAGAAGGTTATACCCTTATTTCATTAATGACCATATTATGAGTGTTAAAACTCCCACTGATCTCACCATTCTCAAAGAATCATATATTTCCAGTTTCCACAATTCCCATGCTATCATTAGGACAATAAAACCTATACCCTTTGGATTTTTCTGGTAACCCATAAAATAACCAATAATTGTCTAAAATCCATTTTTTCTTTCTGCGAAGAGTATACTCTAGTTTCCACTGAACAACCCTAAACATGAAGGTGCTGCAAACTGGGTTTTCTACCTCCAAAGTTCTTGAGAGAGTCTTTGGTACAACCTTACGAGAAACCCGGTTTAATACATTAATAGCGGTTCTAAGAGCATAAATTCACAACGATATAGGTATGGTAGAATTAATATACTTCTAACCATTTCCATGAGAATTCGGTTTCGTCTCTCAGCAACATCATTCTGCTGAGACGTACTTGGCATAGTATATTAAGCATAAATGCCATGCTTTTCTAAGTATTTGGCAAAAGGTCCATGTAATTGACTTATTTTAGTGGTACGACCATAAAATTCACCACCTCTATCGGATCGAATAATTTTCACCTTTCTATTTAATTACTTTTCAACCTCAGTCATAAAATGTTCAACTGTGCCTGAGATTTTTCTTGCAATAAATAAATCCATAACGCGAAAAAAATCGTCAATAAAGGTGATAAAATATTTTTATCCACCAAAAGTCGAGACATCAAAGGTCCGCAAATATTTGTATATATAATTTAAGGAGCTCATTGCTTCTTGTGGCATTTTTAGTATTGTGTTTGGTTTGTTCATTTAATACAATCCACACAAACTGTAATGCTTGTAAAGTATAGATTCGAATGAATATTATCCTTTATAAGCCTCTCAATTCTTTCACTAGAAATATGATCCAGTTCCTTTATGCCATAAGAATGATAAATTCGAATGAATATTATCCTTTAGATGCTCCTTCGGTTGCAATGTGAGCATGAGATGCACTCATTCCATACTTCTTCATCTTATGCTCCTCCTAGACCAATACGTTTCCCAATTCTTTAAGAGTCCACTAATCTTTTATAGTGAATCAATTTGGAATGGTCCAGATTGAGGAGGTAAGGAAATTAGGGTCAATTGGACAAGGAAATTCTCATTCACCTATAATCCTAACTTCAGCTCAGAAGAGATATTATTTATGTCCATCACATGCTCGTACATAGTCCGAGAACCATTATATTGCATGCTCATGAGATCCTTCATAAGTTTTCCTGCAATAGACTTTATATGCAGTTGTGAAGCGATCCTCAACATTCTGCAAATATTCTTTTGCAATGTCAACTGTAAACTTAGTCCTGTTAGATTTTTCCCTAGCATTATGGGTAATCAGCCAACTACTTTGATCATAAAATAATTGGTTTATCATTCAACAGTGTTAGGTCCAAGTCCATTACTTCAAGAGTGAACTTAAGTTTCTCTTTCCATTCAAAGAAGTTAGTTCCAATAAATTGGGGAATGTTTGAGGTAAACATACTAGTAGCAAAAAATATATGTTTTTACATTATAGGAGCAATTAAGATCTGAATGCTCACATATAAAAGCTTTGAATAGTAACACGAACATTTATTTGAAAACCCATATCATGAGGCAATTATGAAAACTCCTTTGGGTAGTCTTCATACAATAACAAAAATCATGCTTTTAATATCCACATCTTAGTTCAATAATTGAGTAATAATAAATTGGCGTTACCTTTGGGTAATCGACACCAATTTAAATTATTAACTCCATTAGTGTTTATTATGTCACAAAGACTATTTCCTTTGGGAATCTAGACCTTATAACAAACAAACTATTTAGATAATGAATAGCCACAACAAGCATGATGATTAATTGCATACATAGATTTTCATATTAACTTGATTATAAACTCTTCTCATTTTACCTCACTTTGGTGATTGCAAAATAAACATAATATAATCAAGAATGTATAGCGATTAATTGCTTAAGCAGATTTTCACTTAATTTGATTATAAACTATTATTTTACCTCACTTTGGTGATTGTAAAATAAACATAATATAATCAAGAATGTATAGAGATTAATTGCTTAAACAAATTTTAATATGAGTTTGATTATAGACTCTTCTTATTTTGCCTCACTTTGGTGATTGCAAAATAAATATTAAAACGAGAATTGAATTATATAATCATTCATTCCACCGTCTCGGTAGATTCATAATCATGAAACATTTAATTGAAATCTCAGTTCATCAATGCATATATTCAAACTCAATTTACATAAAATATATACACAATCAAAATACCCAAATCAATTCCATATACATAAATAGAATCAATATGGAAACAATATATTTCAAACATGGAAGGAAAACCATTAGCTCACGATAGGAAACATTAAAATATAAATTGGCAATTCATCAATTAAAATATCCATGATTAAAACTATGAAAACAAGATTTTGATTAAACATAAATCCTCAAAATCAATATGCATATGATGCGTGCATAATTATATGAAAACATAAATATATTTTTCTTAAACTGTTTTCTTGATAATTGAAATTAAGAGAATTAAAAATACACACTTACTGTACAACATATTCTCTCGAATCTATGGCATCAAATAACCATCATTCAATTTAAATTTCAATTTGATAAGTGTACATAATTAGACATATAAAAATACGTAATACACGAATTGAACCAACTGAATTTGAAATCACAATCCATTAAAATGCCGACAGATTTACCGAAACCAAATCTATACATATATAAAAGGCGTTTTGGCCGTAATTTGATATATTTGAAAGTTATGGGGTGAATTTAAATTATTATAAAATATGTAACTCTCGTGAATATTTATTTAAATATTTTAATGCTTTGACTAATCTTTAAATAGGATAATGAGCATTTAACAAATTTTGTAACCTCTATTCTCTTAATTTTATAATTTATGATGTTTTAATTTCATGATTTCTCATATTCTAATTTTATGCCTATAAAAAGCATAGAGTTGTAGGTGAATTACACATTCACCATTCTCTCTCAAGCTCTCAACATTTTATACATTTAGAGTATTGCTCAAATTTTGGAACTCCATCAAGTTCATCGGTGCCAGCGGGTTTGAGAAGTTATACACGTAAATAGGGTTTTTCTCAACTAGACTTATAGTTCGGTTTATTTTATAATTTTCGTTGTAATTTTCATTTCATTTTTTTTATTGCAATAGTTAGAGTACTGCGTGTATATGGTTCGAGAATTCTATGCTAATATTTTTTACAATTCTTAGAGATGGAAGAATTGTAACATCCTTAACTCAAACAAGCATAATGTTTATCTTCATATTTACACAATTTATTATTTTATATATTTATATTCCAACTTGTGCTGTAATTATATTATATGGTGTCTAAAAAATAATATTTTATGACTTATGATGAATTAATAAGTGGTGCATAATATGTATATTTGCAATGAGATAATTAAACCTTTCAAAATAGAGTTGATCAAACAATTAGTTGTTCAAATAAAATAAAATAGTTTACAACCAAATTTTGGTTTACCAATAATACTATTGTTGAAATTAGGATTTGACACTTAATTGTTCCAAGATACGGCTGATTTTCTATAGAGAATCTAATTATCTTATATATAGGTGATCAACTAAGTAAAATATATACTTATATTAAATATATTTTACAAAAAGAAAATTTGCAGCATTGAGAATTGTGAAGTAGCATAAAAAATAATATAGATTTTTCATATTCCAACCAGCCATGTTTAAAAGTACAATAAATAAATATAAACGTTCCAACATTCAAAAGGGCTATCATTATTCAACAATATAATATGTTAATTCAACCAATGAATGTAATATTTTTTGTATAGTTTATCATTTGAATTTTTTTATGGTCATAGTTTTGACATTTTGAATATTATGAGTTATCGATTTATTATTTTGTTAAAAGTGTGATATACATTATTTTTAGTTGAGAAATATGAAGGATTGTTTTAAACATATTTTTTAAATGTGTCTAACACTTGATATAGTCTCTTCATCGTTGTCCAAATAATTATGTCTGCCTTGATTCCATTTCAAATATGTTTAATTTTATGTCTTTAAGTGTAAAATGCATCGAGGAGCATATATTTATTGAATTTTTATTATATGTATATTTTTCTATTTTTAAATTTGATATAGTTATATTTTCATATTTTAATTAATCAAATAACAATTTAAAAATATGTGATAAAAAATATATTATATCGTGCATCGCACGTGGGTTAACACTAGTATACAATAATACATAAGTCTCAATTAAGCATATGAATTCATTAAAGTCACGTAATACATGAATTGAATTCAGAATTCATACTATGCCAACATATTAAAATCACCGATTCATTCATAGCAATATATTAAAATAAATTCACAAATATGGTTTTCAATCATACGAAAATACATGAGTTCTCAACCATGCTCTGATACCACATGTTGGACATAATTTTATCATCATATATTCAAGAATACATAATTGAATATAAATAAAGCAAGATCTTCGAACATCATGTATTTCACGTAAAACCATAAACATAATAGGATCGAAACATACCTTGGCGATCCATAGCGGAAGCGATTGAGGAAGGAGGAGACGATTTCCTTGAACCTTTTTCCGGCGTAGTAGCGCAACTCCAAGGATTTGTTTCTCTCTCTTTCCCTCGTTCATGTGTTCTCTTAATGTGTGTGTTTTGATGGAATCACCACACTTGTATATATAGGCAGAGAAAGGACAAACCCTAATTATAAAACATTAAAGCCCTTTCCATCAAAGTGGCCATTTAATATAACAATAATAGAAGCGTTTCTTTTCATTAATTTAATAACAAACTTGATTCCCAAGTTTAATAACAATCACAGACTTGATTCCTTACCATATATTTAATTAATATATAGTTCATTATTTTGGTTAGTCAACGAATTGCTAATCAAAACTATATATTATAATATATTCATTTCCTTAATTGTAATAAGAATCATATGCGATTTGCTACTAATTGATTTTGTCAATTAATAGCTAATTAATCACGAAACGTCCCAATAATAATAAGTAATTTAGGGAAAATGTGTCTTGTACCAAGTTAATGTATTACATTCAAAATCCAATTCTATTTAGGATTCTATCACATGTGACACATGTGAAACATAAAACTTACAGTTCACACATCTTAGGTTCTCACTAACCGAGAGGATCAGTTTCAATAGTTCACAGTTATAATTTGTGGATTGTAAATAATGACATAGCTTTGTTTATAGCTGTTGAACATATGAGGATATTGAGACCATATTTAATGAAAGTGAGGATATTGTAGCCTTGTAGGTCCCCAAATTGTTTATGCAAGTATGTCCATCTTAATGAAATTCAACGCTGTGGTGCTATTATTAATTTAGTAGTACTGCACTTAATGAATTTTGCCAAATTAATCAAAATATATGACTTACTGTATTTTACAATTTCAATATCACTTTGAAAAGTGGCAATTAAATGCTTCAGAAAATGTGCACCCTTTGCTATTGATTCAAATTGATCATATGTTTTTTTTGGATTTGATTCAAATGACGGTTGATTACTCCATGAGTCTTGCAACTGAAAATAACGTTTGAAATGGTTCTAGGTTGTTACTAATAATAAGTTCTCTCTCCTTTCCTACCAATAAATCAAGGGTTCGAGTTAATACGGACACACGATAAATGCGGAATCAAATGGAATATACCCTGATATGAATAAAAACTAATAAAAATATCTTTTAAAAAAATTAATCAAAAGAAAAGGAAATAAAAAAACCAGTGTGTCCCTTGTTCACACAGAAGCACAAGCAGAAGCTACTGCCAATCTGAGTAAATTAGTTCGATCGATATTCGTACGGACCTCCCTACGGTCCACCCCCATGTAATACGTCCTCTTCTCCCTCAGTTTCAAATTCGTAATATTTATTTAAATAGCAAAGCAACAAGCCTGATTTTAATTTTTTAAAGGCAGAAATGAAGAGAATCTATAACAAACACCATAAGATGACAAAAAAGATAATTCTTTTATATATTGATGAGTCCAAAAACACGAGTCTTTCACTGTTTCTAATAGATGAGGTATTGGGTATGGGAGTGAGTGATTGTTACAGTGATCGAGGTCGGAAAGCAATTATAGAGGGTATCGTGATTGGCTACTACTGCTCTTCACCTTTTTTTGTTGCCCACCACGTGAAACCAAAAAGCTCAACCCCAAAAAAGTAAATCGATTCTAGGGATTAATAGCTCCACCAATTTCCCTTGCTTTGCTGTAATTTTCCAACTGCGGTGATTTTTCCTGCTTAATGTGATGAAATTGGAGGCTTTGCCCAAGGGCTTCCGCTTCCGCCCCACGGATGAGGAGCTCGTCAATCATTATTTGAGGCTCAAGATCAACGGCCGTCATTCTGAAGTTGAGGTCATCCCTGAGATTGACGTCTGTAAATGGGAGCCGTGGGATCTCCCTGGTATGCTTTTTTGTTACTCTCTTTCAAATTTCATTCTCCTAATGTGGTAGCATCTAATAGTTTTGGTACTTGTTGTTTTGTCAAATTTGTATTTTAACTTGGGAGAAATTGCTATTTCTGGCTGATACTCAATGGAAAGTTTGCATTGTTCATACATATTGTAGTGTGGATCAATTTAGTAATCTACTTTATGCTTGTAGGATTCGTCACCCAAAATTTCACCTTTATAATTTTCTTAGAATGAATGAAGTTGAGCATGAAGAGCTTCTGAGCTTGACTAGGTAAAATGTTATTCTGAATTGTTATTTAATATTGCTAGCTTGGATCTTCTTGTAAACTACACTAAGAGAAATACCAATCCCTTTTGACTTAGGCTCGAGAAATTTCTGGCGTCACAAGTTTCACTTCCTACTTTTACTTCTTTATGCGTAACCTGAAGTGTGATCAAGCTACATTTAGTAAGGGTTAATTAGATAATGGAAGTTTCTTATGGATTGTAAGGCCATATATGTAGACTAAACTTCACTTCTGTTTTTTTTTTATGCATAAACAAATGAAGATTTTCATTCCTTATTGTTTGATTTTGTTCAGCACTCTCCGTTATAAAATCTGATGACCCAGAGTGGTTTTTCATTTGCCCCCGTGATAAAAAATATCCAAATGGGTATCGTTCTAATAGAGCCACAGAAGCTGGTTATTGGAAAGCTACAGGAAAGGACCGTACCATAAAATCTCGCAAATCATCCCCATCAGGTCACTCCCATTCTCATGTGATTGGGTTGAAGAAAACTCTAGTCTTTTATAGGGGCCGTGCTCCAAAGGGTGAACGGACAAATTGGATAATGCATGAGTATCGTGCCACTGAACCAGATCTTGATGGCACTGGTCCTGGACAGGTCAATAATCATATCATGTCTCTTCCTCGTCTTCTCATGCACATACATGAAACATATGCATAATACTATAAAGACACACAGTCACATATACTTGTTATTTTCTGGTTCCATGCTAAATTCCTTTTACGTTTTTCTGGTTCCATGCTAAATTCCTTTTACGTGGTATATTTAGTTGTGGTAATTTGAGAAAATAAAATGTGATCCTAGCTATACTGATATCAACCTAGATTGTTCATCAACATGTCATTTTCATTTTCACTAATTGTTTTTCACAACATACTAGTGGTCTTTCCTGTAGTAGTGTATGCCTTTTGTGATCAGTTTGTCAATTATTTGTGGAATGCTTGCCATATTCAAAACCATACTCCGTCTCAAAATTAGATTGCTGTCTGTTTGGGAATTACCTGACTTGAAGTGAAAACTCACTTGGTGAATTCTGCTTTGACTAGATTCTTCCAAAACTAATGTAGTAATGTTATGTACAATTGATTTGTGCTTCTGTATCTGTTAATAATTTACAATTTTGAAGGTGTGGTAAATTTCAATCAAAACTTCTATAAGTTTGACTTGGATTCTGAGTATCCTAACTAACTCATGGAAGTCTTAGTTTGGAAATTGCAGGATTGAATTTCAATATTCCATGCTCTCATATATGGAATT
The DNA here is from genome assembly GCF_023119035.1 of Salvia hispanica. NCBI lineage: Eukaryota > Viridiplantae > Streptophyta > Magnoliopsida > Lamiales > Lamiaceae > Salvia > Salvia hispanica. Next base: position 47,236,160 of record NC_062967.1, read on the forward strand.
TATATATGGAGTATATATACCTGATAATGAAATCTACTAATGAAATAGTTCCAACAAACTGAAGAAAAAGATAGTGATGAGAATTTAAATACCTATTTCTAAACTAATACTCCTAGATTTTTATTGCCTTAAGTTTTGGGTGAGATCTTGAAAATATGTTTCCAATTGAAGACATGACATACAGGGATTTGAAATATTTTTTCCCCTTGTGTAACAAAGAAGTGACAGCTAAAACCAACTAATTTCCACTATCCAAACAGAGTTGGTTAATGAACTCCTACTTAATGTGTTAGATATGTCCTTAAATACTTGAAATAAATAATTTAGATGGCACTAGCAAGAATAGATAAACAAGGTGAACACTGACAAGTGACAATAGGACTGGATTTGGCCAAAAATCTAATTTTTCATGATCAAATCATGCATTTTTGGCAAGTTACTCCATGAGTGAAATTGAATCCATTGTAAGGAAAAATGTTGAAGTGATTATGTTTGAAGTGATGAGACGTTTTGTTTGAAGAATGAGGATTTTATGTGGGAAGCAATGGTTATATAGAAAACATTTTTAAGGGAGGTTATTGAGAAACTTAACTTGTTTATATATATGTAAAGTAAAGACCATGAAGTGATCTAGGTCTGGTTTCACTTGATCAGTTTCCTGATTATTCTTTTAGGGTCTTCCACAAATATTATCCCACCAATTCTTTTCCATGTCCATCCAATGTAATGAGGATTTCTATTAACTTGCCTGCACACACACACACCCCAAAATTGTTCCATGCATTATTCTAGGAAGGAAGCAGTTAGTCTTTTTCATGTAATAATAAATAGTACTCGCGTTTCTTTCACATCATCTTACTAGTCTTTGTTCTTTCAGTAGTTTTGTTTCTTGCCCTGCCTAATGATTCCCTTGTATCAAAACAAGCCTTCAGTTATCTATTTAGATATAATCTCAATCATCTGTATAGCTCGTTATGTGTGTGTGTGCTTAACGTATTTTCCCTCCTTTGTATAAATATCCTGTACACGCAGCGCTTTCTTCTCCTCAGACCAAGAACTTCTGAGTAGGATTGACGGGTCAATTAGGCTATCGTGTTTGATACCGTCTTGGTTTGACATAAAAGATTGTAAACTAACAAAGTGAAGTATTCTAAGATGCATATGTAGAGTGTATAATATGTCATGGTAGTGCTTGACAAGCTACTTCAGATATTATCTTGTAATTTTATTTATAGTTCGCACAAATATTTGTGTAATCTCAATTGACTTTTATTACTCCCTCCGTTCTGCGTTAATAGAGTCGTATTCCTATTTGGGACAATCCAACGTAATAGAGTCATTTCCATTTTTGGCCAAAGTTAACACATTTAATCTCCCTTATTTTATTTTTTCTCCTACTTTGTTCTCTTTAAAAATTTCTCTCTTCTACTTTATTCTCTCTTCACTTATCTACTGTATCATATCTCTTACTTCATTCTCTCTCCACTTAACACTAAATATCTTTTTCCTTAATCTCTGTGCCGAAAATAAACGCCTCCATTTTCTTGGAATGGAGGGAGTATTATTTAGCATCTTCAGTAGTTATAATTTGGTCAATAGACGGCTTGAGCATGCCACTGAGTCACTGACAATGATAATATGCACAATTTGACTGTTAACAAGCTACCGGAGTTATGCAACTATATAGTCTCTCTAGCAACATAAATTTGTCCATTTAGTCTGTTATTGAGATGCTCCTGAAAACCTGAAAATTAGTTAAGGAATTGACAAAAATACCTCTAATCTACACCCTTCAGTGTACAGTACTGGACCCCAACCCCTTATATGCCCACTGCTTCTGCACCTTTGTGATTGAGATTACTTGCTATTTTGTTTGTAATTAATTATTTTTTCCCATTGCTTCAGGGTGACTATGTCCTATGTCGCTTGTTCCACAAGACAGATGAGAGGCTTGACAATTTGAAATGCACTGGAGTAGATCATATTGGCTCAGTCCCATCTACAGAAAAATCTTCTCCTGATGATGTATCTTCAGATGTGTTTCGAGATCCATCGATGGTGGATATGCAGATGGTTAAGGAACCAGGAGATGTAAAGAAGTGGTTGACGGATCCGGTGGACTGTCTGACTCCTACTAACCTAGCACCTGTTGAAAGCTGTGCATCTGATGGTATCGATCACTCAGGAGAAGAAACAGCAGTGGAGGTGACTTATGAATATTTGGGATATCATTTGCTACTTATCATCTTTCTCTTTTATAACTAAAATAGAACTCAAACTTTAGCTTTTCTTCCACCATATTATCAGGTATCTCTGCCTCTGCGAGCTGATTCAATGCATGAAGGAGCCACCCACAATCAATTTGATGACAAGGGCTTGGGTGCCTTTGAATCACACCCTTATGCAGATTTGGTGGATCCCATTGGTTCACCCTTTGCTGCTGACTTTGGCTACGAAAGAAATGGATTGCATTTTCAAGATGGCACATCTGAACCAGATGCATCCCTGTCAGACCTATTGGAGGGACTTCAAAATTATGGAAACTGCTTCTATGAAGCGTCAACTAGCAACAAGACCTATGATCCAAATCAAGCACCAATTGCATTTAGTAAGGTGAGACTGTAACTTCATTTCACGTCATAAAACACATGGCAATGTTCAAGCAGCGGTAGCATAGTCTCTCTTCTTTATTTTCAAATATTCTTATCCTTTTTTTTTGTTAAGCTCAATGCTCCATACATGATTGCCCCATTCTTATTTGCTCTTAAAATACCAATTTCTTATCCTTTTGATCCCTTATCTTACTCACACTAGGACCCATCATTTACATGTACTATTTCGTATGAAGAAACTTTGAAGTGCACTATTTGTTATCAAAAGGTGCAATAGTCACCCAAACACATTTCATTTTCAAACCAATATTTCAAAAGGCTTAAAATCATTCATCAAATGTACAGTATATTTTTAATTTCCACACAAATTCTAATACTATTTGGTAAACTGTACTGTAAATACTCAATATAGGTAATTAGAACAGAAAATGAAACCAAACCTCCCCTTAGTATCTTGAACTCATTGCACTTCAAGTTTGTAGCGATTGTAGATTAATCATGCTCCAAGCTTTCCTTTTAAACACAAATACTTTGCATAATTTTTAGCTGTGTTTTGACTATTGAGCTTGAAATCTCCCAGCTCTGATACTTCTAATCCTGCCATGTGATGCTCATTACACTACTGACAACCTGCAGGATGAAAAATCTCCAAGCTTTTCTGGAGTACCATCCACCGATCATTCCCGTTCCTGCTATGCTGCTGAAGAAGCGGGTTCTTCAGCAGATACAGCTGGAGGATCATTCCTTAGACGAATTGAGACATCTTGCCACCCTAGTTCGAGCAAAGATGACAATACCCCTGTTAGTGAAACTGGAATCATGATTCGATCTCGCCAGCCACGAAATCCACCCAGTTTTGTGGACTTTACACCCCAGGGAACTGCTCCAAGACGACTGCGCCTTTGGTTGAGTCCCAGACCAGATTCCAAGTATAGCGACAGATCCAAGGAAGATGAATCACAATCACTTAGCAAACAGGTGAGTTCCATTAATACATGACATATGTATGGACTTAAACTAAATATTTTAAAAGTTCAAGCATACAATAACTGAAAGGGAGGACCATATCTAAACTGTTTTATTCTGGGAACCATATTGCATTATGTCATCTTTGTACTACTAGAGTTACCGTTAAACCTTCCTGTTTATTCTGTCTCAGGATGCCGAGATTGCCCACAAAAATGATCCAAACTTAGCTGCAAAACATGGACAAAACAGCAATCTAAGAACGCCCTCACCTCAAATAACAGGCCTCCTCTCTATTCGCGGAGCTTCAGGTTCTATGAAAGTGTATGCTGTCGGCGTATACATAGCTATAATCCTATCTGTTCTTCTTGTGATATGGATCTGCCCCAGGCTGCAGCTCTACTAGGCCAACCTGTAAATTATGTGTGGTAATCTTAATTATTAGCAATACATTGTTCCTCTCTTTCTAACCACACACTTTCCTGTATAAATTTAGTTCGTGTAGAGAGATATCGATGTTCGTTAGTAGTTAATGTTTGCATAATGAAAATGATGTTGTTTAGGAAGTTCTTAACTTTCTCAGACTTCTACTCAGACATGGTCCATGGAGCTATATTTTAGATGTGTATCCAGTAAAATAATCTGTCTAGATTATACAAAGCATTTTTCAATATATTATAAACACTTTTGCACAATTTGTGTTCAAGTATGGGGCCGAGACAGTGCTAGTATAGGCTGTAGCATGTCCTTTACTCATTATCATGATTTGGGATTTATTATTATGTTTGTGGCCCAATTTTTAGGGTTTAGAATTAAATTTTCTAGTTTAGGGTTAAAAATTTATCACTTTTATTTTGTAAGTGGAGTGGTGGGGATGTAGAGGACTAAGAGGAGTTGTGACATTCCTAATTTTTATATGCTACACTTTTTACATTATTTATTCAAGTTTGTTTAGTCGTGCTATAATAATTAATAGTACTACTCTTATTATTATTCTTGAAAAAGTAGTATTGGCTATGTTACAAACTGAAATGCAATTTCATTTTACACTGCTTTTACATTTTAGGTGAACATTGTCGATAGCCATTGGTTGAAATCTGAGGCATACATGTTACTGTATATTTCCAAAGTAAAGACAACATGAAGAATAAAGAAAAGTGTGGGTGCTCATATCTCTGCAGTTGGTCAACATCAATAAAATTCCAAACCGATCTCTTATTATGCTGATTTGGTTCTGTTCTGTATCGTAGATTAGCATTTTTCTTATTCTCATTTATCAACATGTCCAACATACAGGGTGCAACCGAATTGAACCGACCCGACCCGAATAATAAGATGCTAAAACTTACTGATCACCTGGATATTTATCTACCAATGCCTCAAGAAGATTCACACGCTCTACTGAGCATAAATGAAACACATAAATACATGATGAAATACACATAATTTTGCACCGTGGCATTGAAAATCTATCCATTAGTAGTATATATGTTAGTGTTTTCACCTGCTACTATTTGGTAGTATCGCATAAATTAAAAAGAGATTAAAGATGGATTCTTGGTAAGATTAATATATTAATCAATTTCCCCTATATATAGGTAGGTACTAATAACTAGTAGTATAAGGTTATGATGGTTGTGTAGGCTTTCAAGAGAACCTTTACCTTAGCGCGTAAGAATTCGGATAACAATAATTATCGTGGGAATAATGGAACCAAAATCTTTGTTGCTTTAGTCCATATCATTTCTATCTCGATCTCTCCCATCAATATTTGTAGGATTTTTTTGTGCACACGTGATGCAGTATTATACTATACTACTTTGCACCCAATTTTCTCAATATTGCATTAAAATTTAAACAATACTTTTAAATAAAAAAAAATACTCCTATATCTTTATAAATTACAAGAGTATACACAAGTGTAGCCATCAGATGATTTTGATGCCATGGAATAATTTGTATACAATAGATGGAAGATGGTAGATTGTACATGTTGAGTAAAGAAACATAAAAAGTAGATATTTTGCTAGATAAAATAGAATATTACTTGGTAACATTGTATTTTAACTCATGATATCAAGTCCATCTGCAGAAATATTCTGTTCTTAAGTAGTGTCAGCAGCCATTTGAGATTGAAAGTGGCCTTATAGTCCAGATGCCATTCCCTCCCAAAAGGGTCATTTTTATTTTATACACAAAAATCAATCTTTTCTTTATTACTATTATTAATGGTGTCAAGGAATTAGATATTTGATGAGAGAAAAGAATATTGCAGAGTTAGTCGACATGCCACGGAAACAAGACCCCTCAAAACAGCACTAACATAAAAAAAAATAGAAATAAAAGAAGAATTGGATGGAAGGGAATAGTTGCATTAAACAGACAACATTGTGCGGAATATATGACAAGGAAGAAAGCAAGAGATGCCTTTTTGAGGAATAATTTTGGGTTCAAGTTGGATCATTAGTCTGCTAATCCTTTCTTCATCAACTTACTCTCTCTCTCTTTATATTCTCTCCAAAAAATGGCTAAGTTGGTAAAGAGGCTATTTGGCTCCTTGTTTTCTGCCTTGACATATTGCTTTGTGAACTATCAAGATCATCACCACCATCATCATCTTCATCATCACACTGCAAATTCCACTCATTTCAAAGCCATGCCTAAGAAGGGTCGCCCTCTCTCTCTTCAGGTTTATAACATATACATGCATAAATAGAAATTCTTCATGTTCACTAATATATTATGCCATGTAGTTTTATTATATTGTGATGATTATGCCAATATTATGTATTTCTAGATTATATGTGTTTGTGTTTTTCTTGTTTGAAATTACTTACTCCATAAACCCTCTAAATGATTCGAACGCCCGACCAATTAGCTGAAAGGGAAGCGTTTTTTGAACTCGATTGCTATTGAAGAATTTGATCATCTTTGTTAAAGGATCCATAAAGAGGGCTTCATCTAATTCAAATGTTTGAGATTGATTTATTTATGATTTAATGATGTTAATTAATAGCTTAATTAGTTTGTTTGCAACCCTTTGATTTTTTATTTGTTTTGCTTAATTTCCTGTTCTTCCGCGCGCGCCGAATTTGATTTTTAAAATATGATTAAATGGAGACATGGTTGAGTTTATGATAAACTTAATTAATTAAAGCCACTTTAGTTTAATATGTGATAATATGTTTGAAATAACAAAAGGAACAAATGGAAGTGGAATAAGAAGAAAGGTGAATGAACGGATGGATATGCGTTTGATTAATGTAAACAGTAGTGGAAACAGAATCTCTTAAAAAATGCACATTTTAGATTATGAATTAATAAGCCACTTTACAGACAGTGGAGCTCAAAGTCAGGATGTGTTGCACTGGGTGCGAGAGAGTTGTCAAAGAGGCCATTCACAAACTCCGAGGTAAATACTGAATCATGATTAATGGAACGAAGGGAGTATTATTTTTAAAATAATTATAATAATAAAAGTCGGTATGATTGAGTAGGTGTGGACTCAGTGGAGGTGGAATTGGAGATGGAGAAGGTGACGGTTATGGGATACGTGGACCGGAATAAGGTGCTGAAGGCGGTGCGTAGGGCGGGAAAGAGGGCGGAGTTTTGGCCGTATCCTAACCCGCCGCTCTACTTCACGACGGCCAACCACTATTTCAAGGACACCACCGTCGAGTACAAGGAGAGTTATAACTACTGGCGCCACGGCTACAACATGCCCGACCGCCACGGCTCGTTGCCTGTCACCCACCGTGGCGATGACAAAGTTAGCAACTTCTTCAACGACGACAATGTTAATGCATGTCATATTATGTAATGTTATTGTTTAATTTATGAATATGCAATCTGTAAATCTCTTTGTATAAATTGAAGAGATTTAAGATTCAATCTATATTGTTCTTTTCCTCAATTTTAAGAAAAAAAAGGTTTGTATATATTACATTCGTCTTTGTGAGTCCATATGTTTTCCTTAAAATAATTATGTACACCTATACGACATACTAAGTGACTCGAACCTCGACCTGTTGACTAAAAGAGAAAAACGGTTCACTAATCGACTTGCATTTCATAGTATGATGTGCCTACGTGAGTATGCGTCAATGGGAGTTTGTGTTTTTGCAATTTACAAAATAATAATCTCAAAAATGAATTTGAAGTGAATCATTAAAGATAGTGTATCACCGCAAAGCTTAGTTGAATGCCTCTGTGAACTTCGTTTCATAAATAATTTGGGCCAAATAAAAAGAAATTGAACGGGTTGCTTAAGCCCATTTAACGTGGCTGGGCTTTGGAGTTTTGGTCGACTGTTTTTGTTTTGTGAATTTTAATTCCATTAAATTGACTACTTTGATTATGTGAACATAGGCAAAATGATCTTACAAAGTAACATCAGCTAATTCAAGCTATGAATTTGGGCTTCATTGGACTCTATGGGCCCAATCATCAATATTACAACGAACCGGCCCAAGAAAAGTAGAATATCCACCATGGATATTGATCCTTCAGTTTATGCTAAAAGATAAATTTGGGGTACAATCATCGCCCTGGCCCATATTACTTCGCCAGGATCCAATTTAATGTTGTAAATATCTATTATAGATGTCATTCTCTTATTGGATGAATGCAAATCTGAGTTTGAATTCCAAACTGAACAAAAATTTATCTTTTTCAATATTATTATTTTATACTTTCAATTTCAATGCAAGTATTCTACACTGTCACAATATGGTTGGTAGGTTAGCCAAAACAAAAACCATATTCAAAATTAGGAATTATTTTTAGCCTCTAGATCATGAAAATTAATTATAGTAAATCAATAATTTTAAATGAAGCTATGGTCTTAAATTCAAATTCCATAAAAATTACAAATTTGAGTTAATACACATTTTTCTAACTAATGCATACATGTTAAAAGTGAAATTTCATTGTCAATTGTTTTTATTTAAAAACTTGTTTTTTGTTCAAACCCTACCAAGTGCCAACCTTAATGTATAAAGTAAATTATTGTAAATTACGCTTTCTGCATCAGGACCACGAAAGTGCAATTTCTTTATACGATAAGTTCAAATAATTTGGATTTTGTACACAAAGTGATGCTTTTATTTCATGATAAATCCTATCCTATAGTATATAAATTCACATGGGCATATGCATTCTCATGTGGCAATGCCCCATTACAGAGACGATAGTTACAAGAAAAGAGTAGGATATGTTAGATGGAGAGGAGTTGGTATATATTTATGAGGAATGAATTGTGGTAATTAATATTGGAATTAAAAGAGTAGTATAAAAAGGAGAATGTGATGAGACGAAAATAGAAAGGAAAAGGGATGGGTGGCCTGTGGGGACAAGAGCATTTGGTCTTGGAGTTTTGGGTGATACATTGCCACAATCCACCAATTAATGCGTGTGGGCCCCTCGTTTTTTGTTTAATTTTTTTTTAAAAAAATAAAAAAATGAAAATGTGAGTATGATGTTTATAAATGTAAAATGTGTCCCACTAGGGTTGGTTGCTTGAGAAATGCACAAGTCTTGTTTACGGCTGTGTTGACAAGTTGCTGTCAATCTCTACAATTCGTTATTATTATTATTGCTGCTGCTGTTTCATTTCTGGGATCTGCTGCCTTTTTTTTAAATGCTAAACCTATATATTTTTTTCATCTGACAAATCTTCTGTATAAGGATGTTGTTTCATCACAACTCAAAATATATTGGGCTCAGTAGCATTCAATTAGATTTTAATGAAGTTTGGGTTGGTAAATAAAAAGCAGTTTTTTTTATCATTTAAATAGGAAGGGAGCATATTCATGGAAAAGGAGATGAACCTGACAGTGAGCAATGTAAATCCAAGGATCTGTTTGGGTTTTAAAAATAGAAGAACCTTGCTGGATTCGAGAAAAAAACTAGCTTCTAGCTCCTATCTAGCCTCTGCCTTTCCCCCTTAGCTTTACCTTTGTAAATATTCCTCCCCCTTTCTCTATTTTTCCATTTCTTTCTACTCCATTAAAATAGAAATTATTTGCAATACAAAATTTAGTGATCATGTTTATTTTGCTACTACTATTTATACAAAATGTTGAGAATTATCCAAAATAGTGCATGCAATGCAACATTATTTAGTAGCCGTACTATACAAATAAAATAAAATAGTTATTGGAAAATGAAGAGGATAACGCCAAATGAGAAATGGAGGGAGAAAGGGATCATTCACGGGGGTCCAGTGTTTGGTGCAATAAAAATAAACACAATGTATAGTATATAAATACATATAATTGAAAAAAAGAAATACGTGGTCCATAGCCATGGGAATGGGATATATTCTGAGATTTGTAGTAATATGATAGCACGCGTTTTAAATCAAATTTGGAAAAAAGCTACTTGTCGCAATCCTTCATTTTTTTGAATTACTGCTTAAATTGAAAAATAAAATTATTAAAATTAAAGAATTGGGCGAAATAGAGTGGACGGTAGGGAAATATATGTGTTTGTTTGATATGGGAAGAGTTTAGAGTGGGGACAGTGTGAACTGTGAAGTAAGGTTTTTGCATTCAAATGTAACATTTCTCCTTTTACATTACCAAACAACAACACCTATAACTTCTATAAATATCTTTTACACAGAGCCCCCCTTCTCTCTTAACACCTTTACTACTTTCTAATCCTACCTCTCTCCCTTTACTTATTCTCCCCTCATCTCCACATCACACACATAGGTAACACCACCATCTCCAAATTATGAATTAAATAATAATAAATAAAATGGAAGATACATTATCGTGTAATTATGTTGTGGACCAATTAGAAAAAGTATGTTGAAAAATTTGGTCCTTTGCCAACCTTTATCTCTCTCTAGATGCTTGATGAATTGTTGACTTTTACTCCTAATCTGGTATGAAAATCAATCTTAGTCCTTAAATTGACGGTGACATTAATTAATCAATACTAATAATCGGTTTGTTTATAAAAACCGATCTCCCTTTATTGTGGAAAGATTTAATTAAGTTTGATTAATTAGATGAAGGGAGTGGTGAGGGAGTGGACACGTCATCGCATTTGCTACGTAATTATGCATACTTAAACACCTAATTTGTTCATTTTGGAGTAGCATTTGATTATGCCTACCAAAACATGCATGGGTGTGAATGGATTATGACTCTTCAAATTTAATATGTTCGAGGCAAACAGATATAAATCCTAAATGAATTAGTAGGGCCTAGGCTAATTAATTAATTAATTAAGGTCCTAGTAAACTTTTAATCGTGCTATAAACCCCCTTTTGTAGATGCTGATACATATTAACCTAAAAAGAAAAAACACATTGTACAACTTACAGCTCTATTCAATTAGCTAATTAAAATATTTATTTCACTCTCTAGCAAAGGACGCCTTTCCAAAACATGAGGGAATCTCTAATTTTTAGTACAGGCAGAAATAGAATCAAAATCAACAAAACAACATGTTAGTTATTTATCCCTATGTATTGGAATCAAGAATCTAATGACTAGCTAGGGTAAATGGCATTTAACCCCACGTGTTTCCTTCTTAAAATACACGAACACTAATTAACAATTATAAAGATATGGTGTAATAAAAGGCTACAAACAAGGCACGATTCTGAATAATTTTAAACTACTAGTAAAAGATATTGTTTGCCACTGCGAAATTTAAAATTAAGTTGATGGAATACTTCGTATACATCACCTACACACCTATGCTTCAAAAATGACTGTAAATGAATTACTAATAGAGTTGAACATTGACATATGTACTGTTATAGTCTTAGTTATATTTTGAGAATATTATTGGTCGTGTCCGTTTAAATATGTCATGAATTGATTAGTACGGAGTATTTCAGTATCCAGCTTAACAATGATCAAACCAAATATTATAATTACGAATCCAAATGTTTATATTCGCAACAAATCTAAAATATTTTTCTTTAATTTTCGTTATTCTTTAAAAATGCATAGACAACTGAATAAAAAAATAGTAGTAATACTATAAATTAATGAATTAGTATCAAGTCTTCTCGTGCTTGTATCCTTAATTATTGAGTCGACCTAATTAGGACACGATAAGTTGTATTATCACTTTCCATATATTACATTCATTCCATTCCTTGTCTTCATTATCTATTATGCAAGTTTGCGCCCCCCTCCACTCCTTGTCATCGCCACCATGGTCACCACCACGTCGATGGGTATATTACACCACAAGATGACTGAATCTTTCATATTGTAATTGTATGGTTCTTGTATCATGTTGAGTTTGTGTCGTTATCGTGTTATTACTGTGTTGTGTTAATATGAATAGGATTGTGTCACTACTATGTTGTGCATTACACGCGATCGAGGCGTGTCGGTTAGCCTAGGGTCGACTGACCACTTTCCTTTTTTTTTTCTTTTTAATAAATCAACCGTTGTGCTGATTTTAAGTTTTTGTTTTATATTTCTCAATGGTTCTTTTCTATATTTTTAATTCTTCGTTCTATAAATACGTTTATTCTCTCATTTCTCTTATCCCATCCCAATTTATTTAATTTTCTTAAAATTCGTCCATCCAATTCTTCTATTTCTCCACATGACAACATCAAAATTTATAGGCCCAAACAATTTTAACTCACTTAATATCGACCCAAGAATGCACTAATAATTCATGCGACAAACTAAATTATTAAACATGCAATTTTAACTCACTTAATATCAAATATGCAATAAACTAAATTATTAATTAGCTGAGAATCTATGAACAAGCAAGACCTTTCACAAGCTACATTACACAATTAAACACTCAAAATTATATTTAAGCAGTACCCATTATTTTAATTCTTCTGTTTAATTCACAAATATGTATGAAGTGTGGCCTTAAAAAGTGTAGTATGGTGATACGCAAGGAACTGTCTTTTAGTCTAAAATAACTATACGGCCTAATCTGCTGAGTTTTATATAGAATTGTAAATTCATCTCTGAATGAAGCAACCATGTGAATTCCCAAAAAGTAAAACTAACAAAGTGGTAAAAAAAAGTGTCATATTTCCCGACCATACCATATACACACATATGTCGTCCAGAGATGTTACAAACAATATGTCATCATCTCATTTAAATAAAATCAAATACTATATAATTATAACGCGTGTGCAATTAAAAATTGTGATTGATGATATTGAAATATGAAACGGACCGGTAGATGATTCCAAGTGGTAGACAATAAGTAGTTAAAAAATATAGTCGTAATTAATTAAGTATATATAGATAATGGATAAAGTAATTATCCAAGAGGAAGGAGATATTATGCAGACTGAGTAAGTCAGGTAGCTGGCAGTTGGGGGAATTAGATGAAAAAGCTGTGTTTCTAGGGATTTGTGAATATGCATGGGTTCCGTTAGCTTTGTCTGCTGAGATGGAATGGAATGGAATCCAACATACATACATATACATATACATATACATATATATGTATGTGACAATGTGTAGTGTATCATCAATATCATTCACCCATCATCATCAACACCTACTATTCTGCTAGCTGCTTCATTCTTCCATCCCCATTTCTAATTTCTAAACAAATATATTTGAATGAAACATATATATTGGGGGTCTGCCCCCATCCTACACACCTACATTCATTCATTGCCTAAACTAACATGAATTAAGCCTGCATCTACACTCATTCATTTCCCATTCCCCTCTCACATATTACTCACAACATAAAGAAACCTACTACTCTACCTACTTCTCTCTAAACCTTGTTTTTTTTCATGGGGACCTCTCTATCCTCTATTCCCCCCAAAAAGTGAGAGAAATCTGCCTTGCTGCAACCCTCTCTCTCTCTCTCTCTCTCTCTCTTCATTGTGACAGCCGGACTCTCTATATGTCTTTCTAGTAACTACTTATGCTGTGTGAAATTTCTAATTAAACTACTTAGTAGTATTAATTAATATTATAAAAATATTGGTGAAGGGGTTTGGATTAGACACAAATTTTGTTAGCTAGTGAGACAGGCATATATATACATTCTTGGAGTTGTGGGATTTTTGGGATGTTGTACAGTTTTGACTTTTGAACTAGATTGTCACATCGCAAGAATTGCTTTGCTTATGACAACTTTGGGACTGCACCTAACTGAAAACTAAGTCCCATTTTTCTGCAATTCTTTTTAGTTACATTTCCATCATGTGTGTGTGTATTATCAATACACAATAGGTCTATGGAAGTTGAGATTCACATATAAAAAAGTTAATGCATTATGCTACAAGATCCAATTCTCATTAAATTTAGAATGTCAGTAATGTTAGTGACTGATCAAGATTCTAGTACTGCTACTTCTGAAAGTAGAGTTTTGTTCCCCGAGACAAGCACAAACCATTATGATTATGTTATGCCCACAATATTGCTACCTAAGAATTGGACACTCATTAATTAATCCAGAGACGAATTACAAATTTCAATTTGTGCGTAATTTTATGCTATCATTACTTCCCTGCGAAACAAAATCAAATGTCCCCTAAAATTCCATATTTTTTGGCTTGCCATGTAGGTAGGTTTTCTCCATTAGTGGTTAGAGTCCTTCTTTTGTGTGTTATGTTGTGAGAACCTATACTCATTTCAGTCCATACAAGAAAGATAAATCACATTTGAGAAGCATAGGTGAGATTTAAAATTGAAACCTAAGAAATATCCACTAGGGATTCTATGCATGGGAGTTTTCTATATTCTAGAGTACTTAATTATAAGATTTGCAATTCAATTTCTTCTATACAACTACACATTGATGATCATACCTTATTGGATCTAATTTTTTTAAATAGTTAAATTCATTGCTGAACTAGGGTTGTTTTATTGAAAAATAAACGAAAAAATTCAAAACCCTCGGACGTCACAAATCAAAGATTTAAGGGTCGAGCGTCATTACAACCTTTACAACGATAACCGGGAAATTAAAGAAGAGGAAAAGGATTCAATAAATGGGAAAAAAAGAGAGGAAGCTTTGTTCTTTCTTCAGATGAGTTCAATATGATAGCAGCATATGTAAATTAAAGGGGTTAGTAGTACTTAAATACTGAATCAGGCTCATCACAGCACCAGCATACGTTCAGACAGCAAGAGCATTATTAGTAATTATGAAAATCTGAGAATCATATTTAGTTAAATCGAACATTTAAAGCTGCCAGAGCATATTCCACATATCAATTGATTTGATATAATAAGACATATGATGCTGCACATGCATACAAGGTTTAAGCATGCATGGTTATTTTAGGTTAACTTTTTTCTCTTTTTCTCTCTACTGTAAAGTGTGTGCTTCTTCTTGACCTAAGCAAATCAACACTTCTCTCATATACAATTACAATATAAACTTCAAATAAAAACTCATATACTACAAATACAATTATTCACAAGAGTTTAGCTAGGTTTCATTCCAAACACACACACTTATAGATCTGTTACAAAAGTAAAATGAGGTAATGATTCTTGACTAAATTATGCTATAATCATAGGGTGGAGTGGCCACAGTGTATATGTTATACAATATCCATTTATATCAGCATTAAAGAAAAAGAAGATTATTGGTACCGAGTATATATCAGCAATGGCAAGCAACTAAAGCATGGTCCTGCACAATTTTTCACAAAGTACATACACAAAATGTATAAATATATGTGTGTGTGTATTATACAGATGCAGAAAGCTTTTCACTTGTTATACAAGTAGCTAATACCATAAGTAGAAAAAAGGTCCACTGATTGCACTATATGCTCATAGCTCGAGATTTATCAATTTAACGCCATTCTGTTATTTGATACTCCCAAAATAGACAGCCTTCATATAGAATTGAGATGAAAAATAAAAATTAAAATATAATCACATATTCATGGGAAGTCTCTTCATGTATATTTATTCAGCAATTACAAATACTTGTAATTAATGCCAAAAATGGTGGAATTTGCCATCAGCTAGCTGCATGCTTTTGCAACTAACATAAGAATTTAGGTCCTAAATGAAAATGCACAATCTTGAAACAATAAAAATAGGGCCACAGCCACAATTGACATGACAAGGTAGAGGAAAAATGATATTGTCAAGTCGAAGAGGAAACATCGGTTTCTAAGTAATTGACCATTTAACATCATGTGTGGAGATGATGATATAGATATACTCTTTTCATCTCATGTAGGGACCAAACTCACCAATTATATAGCTACAAGTTTTCATTGAGATGAAGTATTGAATTTCCCTTCTCCCCCTCACTATCAAATCAAACTGCTAATTCTTCTATTACTATATATCTCCACATAATTATTTTTCCATCACTTACATACATACATACCTTAATATATTTTCTCTCAGTCTCTCCCTCTCTCTCTCCAGATTCCCTTCTTGCCTCGTGTAAAACTTATCTGAAACCATACACACACCATGTTTTGCATATGTTAGGCACAAGATAGTGTATGTGTGTGTGTGCAGCATTCTTTATGAACCACTAATTACTAACTAAGGACTGTTAACTGCTATCTTTCCATAATGTCTGCGATTCAATCCACACCCTAGTAGTATAAAAAATGAAAACAAAAACATCTCTAATGAGTGTTAGGCTCTACTCTTATCTAAAAAGATAAGACCAACCTAATAGTATTTCATTTTAACAAGAATACTTAGATTACCTACACCAACAGGCACACCTTAAATTCAAATAAAAGTGTTAATTCATCACACTCATAAGTCCATATATGCATATAGCATGCAAATGTGAAAACATTTAGGAATTTCATCGAATTGGCAGAATTAAAGAGAAAGAAGAAGAGAATTGGTGAAAAGTAAAAAAGTAGAAGAGCAGAAAAACACAGAAAGTGGTGATAAATGCAAGGAAATAGGCGATGATAGTTGTACATGTACCTCCAAAAGCTGCGAAGGCAGCAGTAGTTGTGGGTGTGGAAGAGATATAAGCAATTAAGACAAAAGGGATAATTCTGCAATCTTTGTTGATTATGAAAGAATTAGAAAGCAGAAGTAGAAATAGAAATAGAAATAGAAATAGGAATAGGAATAGGAATAGTGTGTATAGTCATAGATACAAAAAACATAAAATAACGAGGGAATTGAAGGGAAATGTGTGTTTCATTTCATCTATTTATCCAGTAGTTGCAGTATTCTTTGATTTGATTGTACAAAGAGAATAGAATACTCAAAATCCCCAAACTCAACAATGCAAAATACCTAAATATCCAAATCCAAATCCAAATCCAAGGACATGGATCCCTTCCCTTTGTCGTGAGAGGGCGGCGCCGCCAGCAGCGGGTGGTGGGCCGCGGAGGAGGACAGGATATCGCATTCATCCGAGTCAGAGATAGGACAGTCCATGTTCACGCCGAACAGCCTAAGTCGCTTTGCTGCAGCTTTTCCCTGGACCACCGGCACCGACTCGAACACCATCTGCTCCCTCTGCCCCTGCCCCGCCGCCGCCGCCGCTGCTGCTGCCGTCCCAAACGCCGCTCCTCCCCTCAGGTACACTATCGACCCGGGGGGGCACGGGCTTCCGTTCACCACACTCCCGTACGCGTAGGGCCCGTACCCCGTCGGCGGGTGGTGGTAGTGGTGGTGCGTCGTCGTGTGGAGGTACTCCCGCGGCGGCGCGGGCTGCGTCGGCGGGATGAACAAGGGGCTCCAGGGGTGGTGGTGGAGGGCGCGGAAGGAGAAGTGGTGCGGGATGCTGGAGGAGGCGTGGAGATCCGGCGCGTCGGGGCGGCGGCGCCAGTCGATGAAGAGGCGGTCCTTGGCGAGGTCCCCGACGCCGCGCTGGAAGGAGACGATGTCGCCGGCGTCGAGCTTCTTCTCCTTGACGAAGCGGGACCATCCCTTGGTCATGACGTAGCTCTGGCTGCTGTTCCAGTAGGAGTAGCGGAAGCGCCAGGGCTTGCCGTTGCGGTCCTCGAAATTGAGGAGCAGGCCCTTCTCGTTCGCGGAGGAGTCGAGGGGGAAGTACTTCTCCGCGTGCTGCTTCGGAATCACCAGCCGGTTCAGCTTCCCCACGTCGCTCGGCGTCACCACCTTGTCGAACATGTGCTCGCGCTGCACCGCCGCCGCCGCGCCGGAGCTGCTGCCCTCGCGCCGCGCCTGATCCTCCGCCTCCTCCGCCTCGCCGTAGCTGCTGTAAGGCCTCGGGTGGAAAGACATGATTGTGAGTCCAATTTATGTCGAAACCTGCATCGATTTAGGGTTTGGGAGATGGAGAAAAGAGGGAATTCAGATTTAGAATTAGAGAGATGAAAAAATCGGTCTCGTCTCGATTCTCATCTATGTTTTCTCTACTTCTTCTTCTTCTTCTACTATGTTGTTGACCTTTCTCGCGAGTAGAAAGAAAGGGAGAAATTAAAAATAAATTAAAGAAAAAACAAAGATAGGATTTTAGAGAGAGAAAGTTGAGAATGAGTGTATGTGTGAGTGTGTGAGTGAATATAATGGATGCAGGTTATTTTCTTGGTGGGGTGCCTCGCCCACCCCAGAACCTGCACAGCGTACCCATTTTCTTTCAATTTATATATTCCTACCTAGGAGAGAGAAACATCGAATATATTGACTTCCTTTTTCTTTTTTACATATATACTCCATTAAATTAATTTTAACCAGAAAATTAAACAGTATCATTTCCTATAGAGAAAAATAAGAATAATTAGAAGTGATCAGAAGAACTAATTTAACTTTATACTGTAGTTTGAGCTTAGTACTACTATATATTTCCATGTAATTTTGTATACACGTGCGTATATCGTGTTACACTATCTTTTCAAACGAACATTTCTATAAATTTTAGATTTACTTAACTAATTAATATAAGCATGTATAAATAAATGCATTCAATTATTTGTCAGATAATTAAAAGTATCTAAATATAGGTCGCATAGCCAATTTAGATGATACTCCCTCCGTCCGTCGTTAGGAGTCTCATTTATAAATGACACGAGTTTTAAGAAATCTTAAGAAAAGTGGATGAAAGAAAAAGTTAATGGAATATGGGTTTCATTTGTATATATTAGTTTTAAATGAAATGTGAGTGGAATGAGTAAGTGAAAGGGGGACCCTATTACCATTTATAGTCAAAGTGAACCGAGACTCCTATTCGCGGATGAAGGGAGTATGAATCATTAAAACATAATGATGTCTAGAGTTAGAATAAATAATTAGCAAAACTTTGTTGAGTCAAGTACTCTCATCCCATAAAATTATACTATAAATTCATCTTACTATAGAAGTATATATAGATATCTTAAAATTATTAAGCGATGAAACCAAGAAGATATAAGAAAACAAACTAGATATACCCGCGAGATAGGATCGATTGTCCTCGCCATCAATGAAGCTCGATCCTTGGGGCTTGATTTAATCCTTCAACTCCTATATGAACTAAGGTATATGGAATATGGTAGATGATATTTAGAGTGTTGTAAGATGTGTCTAAAAGTATGAAAAAGTCTGAAAGAGTCTCTGAAATCGTCCACAAGGACCTCCTTATATAGATAGGAGGAGATTGGCTTGACAAGACAAGAGATCTAGGGTTTCTGCATAGCAAACATTCTAGCACGACATTGGGCACTCTCTGGTCTCGGACACATCCAAGCAAGTCGTTGGGTTGGCATTATTGTCAAGCCAGCGGGTCAAGGATCACTGGCTTGGATAAGTTATTCCAGGACACTCCCACGGAGCTTCGTGTTGGAGTTTGGAGAAGCCAACAAGTAGTTGGGTTGCTTCCGTCTCAATTCGATGCCAACTTTTGCACTTTGTTATCTCTTGTAAGTCTATTTTCGCATGGAATGGTCAATATATCAAAATAGAGAAAGATCAATCTTAACTCAAGTAATATGTTATCAAAGCTGAGCAAGTCTAACCCCTAAAATAATGGAAAATCCGTCTGGATCATTTATAATTAAGTGAGAATTAGATGTGATTAATGCATATCTAATTATGTGGTCTCCCTGAAGTGGTAGTGTGCACAAGTTCTCCCTCTTTATAGTATAGGAGTAATATATAAAATGCTTATATCTTTGTCCTAGAATCTTTATTTTTAATACTTAATTAACAAGAGTTTCTAAGGAGACATCCCAAAGCCTATATATAACCAAGTCTAAGAATGTGTATTATATAATTGTAAAAATATATACTCCGTACTAAGCAAGACTCTGTGAGCTTATTGATTAGAAGAGTATTTATAACAATTACTAGTAACAGTCTAATAAAAGTGTTATTAACGTGTAGGAGTAGTACTGTAGTAGATAGTACTTGCCGTTGAATTAAATTGTTAAAACAGAATTGAGACAATAATTAATTAAATAAATGGGTGAAATAGAGCTAAAAGTGAAAAGGAATTGTTTATGGAGGAGTGGGGGCCCATCGATTACCTGGCTGGGTTCATGTGAGCTCGTCCTTGTCATATGTGTGGATTTTATCACCATACTATATGCATACACATACTCTGTATCTATATGCACATGTCTATACAATTTAGATATATATATATATATATATACAATATTCAACTACACCCATCAAACTAACACCTCCATTATTTTATTCAAATCCAACTATGCCTAATTATAAAGGTCAGATTATTTAAAAGTATTCCTAGTGTAGTAACGGATGCATTTGCAGGCAGTGTATTCTTCTAATAAAATTTGAATTTAAATTAATCAATAGAAATATATTATTCTTGAATTTAAGATCACAATTAGATTCTATTAAGATGGATGCGACGTGCATTTGAATCTCTTAAAATGACTCTTTTAAATATATACAACGATTCATCTGGCATATAGGGAGATAATAGTTTAATTAATTCTTCTTCTATATGGAAATAGATTTAATATATAAACATGTAAATCCATATGTAAGATGCTCATGGGTAGAATATTTCGACGAAATGTAAAGACTAATTAAGATTCTAATTTACAATATTTCCGGTACGAAATTTAGATACACAATCGTTTATTGGTCACATTTAAATGTAAGAACTAGAAGCATAAAAATATACTAATATACTACTTCCTCAGTGATGTGTAACTTTCATAGCATATCTACACATAAATTAAAAGCCAGCTGTTTAGCTCGAAATTTCATTTGCAATTATGTAACTTGTCGGAGAGCTGCTCAATTAATTATCTATATGGCCAGGATTAAATAATTAAGCTACAGAGTATATAGGTATAGCTGTGTGGTGGTGAATATTAATTTATAGTACATACCATGATTATTTAATCACACACGCATATATATAGTATGATGCTGGATGCATGTTAATTTAATTAAATTGTAGACTAGTGTCTGTTCCTAACTAATGCCACGTCTATGTTAATAATATAAGTAGTTTGGGAGTTAGGGTTACTTACATTATTATTATTATTATTATTATTACTATTATTATTACTATTGTTGACTTACTGTTCAAAATTTAGTCCGTACAACACCCTTAATTTAGTTTTTAGTAGGATTTAATTAAATTAGGAGAAAGTCTTGCTCTTGCACACGTTCTACAGTATTATCATTTACTTTTTCCATGTTAATTACACCGACATAAATAAATATGATTTTAATGATGAGCCAGATTCCTCAACTTAATAGTGTTTTACGCCATATTTTATGAGTTTTGATCATATTTTTTTGTGGGAGAGAGTTGTACACATAAATTAACTGATGTCACACATGATTTCATCGGCTTGAGTTTCAGCAATTTTTTTAGGTTCGAATTCCTTTCGACATGTCATTAGTAATCCATGTAGAGTATTGTCGGCAAAAAGGGTTCAATTGTTAAAAATACTAACGAATTTCAACTATGTTTGATTTTCAACCCGTTTTAAAATAGTATTTAATTTTAGCAAATTAGACGTATTCAAATCTGTTTTATTGTTTAAAAATATTTGAGTTGAATTAAGTGAATCATTATAGTGTAATTATATAAAATAATTTCTCAACAAGCTCGAATCTACAGTTAATTAACGTAACTTGCAATAAACCATATATTTATTTATTGTGATTTGACTTGATGTATTAATATTCAACCAGAACGGTAGATGAGAAGAAAATCTGAGTTACTTAATTTATACATACACCATCAATAAATCAATTGTAATATTATCTACTTAAAAAGGGTATACTAAAACATCAACTACAAGAGTATTGGCTACGTGAAAAAAATTTAATTGGAGTATAACTTTCGTCTTTTAAATTTTCGATATGCAATTTAATGTAGGAAAATCTCACCATATACTTCTCGCTGTCGCACGTTATTAAAATTGATGCTACCTATACCAACTAAATTATTTACGTACTGTATCATTTAGGTAAAACAATTAATTTCATTAAACAACTGCACCACTTGAATTCTTAAAAAAAAAAAAAAACTGAATACACTTGAAAATTTAAATGCAAATACAAATAATTGATAAGAAATAAATAAAATTTCACTTGGGACCAAAAGAGGTTTTGCCTCACATGCATTAGACATAATAAATACAAGAAAAAAGCGAGGGCGATTTTGGATGCCCTAAATCTTGATATACTATATAATAAGATGGTACAAGTGTCCCGTGACAAGGGATAGACAATATCTAAAAATGTATGTGTATGGGTGTGTGGATGTGGACTTGTAAGGAGAGTTATGGACCATTGGTAGCATGATTAGTTAAAGTATATGTGTCTATGTGCCCCCTCCTCTAATGCACCTATATACATCTAATGCCTAATAATAACTCTTTCACATTAATTACACCATTTTTTGTGGTACATTTATTTATATCCCATATCTCATCAGATTCCATATTTCAATCAAACCCCCCCACTTTTTTTTAACAACTAATTCCTTTAATTATTTCCCAATTCACTAATACTCCATGCTTTAATACCTTTTTATTTAACTCCCAAATCCCAAGTCCCTCATCTATGCCTTCATTTTCAATTTCTTGTTTCTAATTTCAATATTCCTCACATATTTTCTACGTG
This sequence comes from Salvia hispanica, assembly GCF_023119035.1. Classification (NCBI taxonomy): domain Eukaryota; kingdom Viridiplantae; phylum Streptophyta; class Magnoliopsida; order Lamiales; family Lamiaceae; genus Salvia; species Salvia hispanica. The sequence continues at coordinate 47,258,727 of NC_062967.1, forward strand.
TTTATGGATTGATAAATATACTTTATAGTATAAACTTCGGAATTATTTTTTATAAATGATGATTATTAATAAAAATAATCAAACTTTGCAAACATATTCAATTTTGGCTTGCGATTGAAAATTTTGACTTTAAAAAACTGAATCAAACTTGTTGAATTCTGGCGTGGAAAATACAATGATAAGGTGGGATTCAAAATGACTTAAATGATTGTGCTCTTTTATTGCAATCAATGCAATTATATTTGTGTGACGATAAAGCCTATCTTCATTTTAAATTGTTTCTATTTCAATCAAGCAATTAATTGAGAGTTTAATAATTATTATTGATCATTTCTTAAAAGGTTAAGTGAGAATTCTACATGGCTCCATTCTAAAATCTCTTGATGATAAGAAAAGTCGTCAATGAAATTTATATTAGTAGTTTTAGTTCTTCATTAAAATCAATATGAGATATTGTTATGATTATTTTTTTCTTCATATGTTAACATTCTCCTTTAAACCCTTTAAACCCTTCGAAGTGAATATTGGATGTGTTGGACTTTTTTACTAATAAAATTGGGCCAGCCCTTTATTAGAATTAGCCCAAATTTAAAGCCCAAAAATATTATTGGGTCATTCAATTTTTTTTAGTTTCAGTCTACATTTATATTAGTTAAATTTAGTCTATAATCAGCGATTCACTCTAGTAACATGGTAGAAATCAATATGATTTCATCCTAAAATAATTGGTAATAAAATTAGGGGCTTATGAAACTTATATACCACTAGTTTCAATTTTGTTTTTACATGATATTGATATTAGATATTGTTATAGTTTTTTTTTTATTTGAAGTGCCAACACCATTTTCATTCATTATATATACTAGGAATCTAGCGAAACAATTCCACTTTCAGTTGATGGATTCTTGGTCACGATGACAAAATGTATATTTTCAAGAATTTCGACGTCTGTGCTCCAAAATTCAAGATTATATTTAAAACTTTAGATATGTGACATGTTATATTGATCATAATTGAATGTGTGTAATATAAATAAAAACGGTACGCTATACATATAGCTAGCTAGCTAGCTAGTGTTTAGTTTTTGGGAACAAACCGTTGAGATTAACGCGGCGAGTTAAATGAGTCACTCATAAGATAGGATCATCACTAAGTCAATGTGAGACAAAATTTAATAGTTTTAATACGTCATCTCATGTGTGGGCCGGAATGATACATCGGTCTTCCACCCGTGAGGTAGATAGATAAGAGATAAGGAGAAATCCATCATCGACTTGGGTTCGCTCTGAAACCATATTAGAATTGAGTCACTCACCCCCTTAAAAGGCCTTATAAGGAAAAAAGTTATCCATATTTATATAAAAGAGTTAAGAAGGATCATCACCAAGTCAACATGGAACAAGACTTTAAGAGTTTTAACTGGCCGCTCATTCTTTTGGAAAATCATGCCTGCATTGAATTAGATTCGTGCTATGATTATTGTAATGTAATATTATTGTCCTTTACATAAATACTTCATCCAATCTCAGATAATATAATTAATTAACTATAAACGGTTATAACAACAAATATAGCTATCACACGTTTGTAATTAATTAGAAGATACAAATGAATGTGTCCTAAAAAAAGTAAAAAATTAGATTAATTTGTCTTTCATTTAAACACTTTTTTTTGCTTTTTAATTTTTTAATTTTTTTTAAAACAATTTCAGCGCATGTAAATGTGTCTTAATTTTTGTGTTCCTAAAAAATACTAAGTTTTTTTTAGTGTAATTTTAAAAATAAGAAAGATTTCTTGTGGATGCTATTAGAATGTTGTTTTTCCAATTGAGACTGTAATACTCTTCTTTATATCATTTCAGATTTTTCTCATAATGAATCTCGAATGCAATTCTATTTTTCAACTATTCGTGTATCCGCGCGTATAAAAGTTCATTTCTAAATCAGAACATTGCTCCAGTGTTTTTTTTTTTTTTTTTTTTTTTTTTTTTTTTTTTTTTTTTTTTTTTTTTTTTTTTTTGTCAAAATGTCCAAAGCTCAAGTACGTACGATTTCAGTTATCCAGAGGATGACATGCTTTTGAAACCAATCTCAAATATTAAGATAGAAAATAGCCCACTTTCATTTTCCATACATTAAAAAACATGTACTAATATTCTTTGGGAAATTTAATAATTTATGCATAACTTTCAATAAGAGAGACTTATTACACACAAGAATATATAAAAAAAAAAAGTAAAATCGAAAGATATACTAGAATCTATGATAGATTGACTTGTTTCACCAAATACATCACCTAGACTAAGACAGCAAAAATAGACGCAAGTCACAAAAATGTATGATTGAAAATTGAATTGACCCATATAAAAAATTAGAAACAAAACATACTTTTGGGCAAACATCAATAAACAAAGTTCTACTTTTACGAAAAAATAAGACTAAAATGATAACCCCATACCGCCAGGTATAGATTTTAATCGAAGAAGAAAAAAAAGAGGAATTAAATTTGGTAGCCAAGAAGAGCTGAGAATGCCATGTTCTGTTTTCACATGTATAGTTTGATTCCAACTTCATGAGACATTGGTGCGTGCCTTTTATTTAATTCACCCTTTTTGGCCCGGACAACTTCACAGAATAAATTCATCTATTTCTTTCTTACAATTCACTACTATGTTATGTTTCTTGTCTTTACGTGTAAATGATACTAAAACAATAATTTTTATTTAATTGGTTGTTTGTCAATATAAAGCTCTGTGGAGTGGAGATGATTTTTGAGAAAAATGGGAGTACTACAATTATTATGCATGATTTTTTAATACTATTATATAGATGAGGTGGAGGACCAGTACTTATTCCTCTTGAACATGAGATTGTGTGTATTATTATAGGACGGTTGCTGTCGAAATAGGTATATATCTCGTGGATGTGTACTTGTAATTGAACGTATATATGTATAAGTACAAAAGTCGGTTTGGTGTGGATATTTGTGTATAAAGGTGAAGAATTTTTAATTCATTATACTATAAAACTCGAATTTTAAGATGAATTTAAAATTTGAATTTTATATAATGAACTAAAACAAAAATGAAGTAAAAATGATCTAAGGGGGGGCTCTATTTTAATGACTTGTTTTTGTAATTTGTCTTTTTGCATTTAAAACTGATTTTGTATTGACACATGTCTATATTTGTTCTATATACAATGAGTGTTCATGGAAGACGGCTGGGATATCAGTTTTTTCTAATACAGTCAAATTAACAGTGTAAAAATGATTTTTTTTGTTTCAAGTTATATGTGATTATACTTTATACTAACTCGTCCCAATATATAAGATGGATTAAAATAAATATTTTAATATTATGAGAATGTGAATATGTGATAACACTTGTATTAAAGGATTAAAGCATAAAGTAACTATTTGCACAAAACATAAATTACACTGAAAAAATACAAAAATTGTCATCTCCACGATACTAACTTGGGTTTGCATTCATCCAGAAAGAGAGATGCATTGTTATACATAGATTCTTCATCTTTGAAAATTTTAACTAGTTTCTTATTTTTTTTGGATGATAAATCGCGGGTAACACCCGAAGCAACTTTACAAATATAAGAAATACCTAAAGAAATACCTAATTTATCATGAAGAAACCAACTATGAATGCCTTGCGTGGTGATATGTCACTTAATTATAAATTTTCCAATTTTCAAAAAAACTTTTTTTTTTCTAATGAGTTGGGAGTGAGACAGACTTATTCTCTCCATTAACAATATATTCCTTCCGTCCTACTCAATATGTCCACTTTTCATTTTTTAGTTTGTCCCACGTAAGATGTTCACTTTCCATATTTTGAAACAAATTCAACTCTCCTCTCTCCTCATTAAAATACCCAACAACTTTTTCTCTCTTTACTACTTCTTCCATCTCCCATTAATTGGCACCAATTTTCTTTTTCAGCCGTTCTCAACTAATTGACACCATTACTTTTTGCTACTTTTGGTAATATACTCACATTCTACTAACTCATTTCACTCACATTTTTATTACTCCCTCCGTCCATGAAAATTTGTCACTTATTTCCATTTTCATTCGTCCCAAAAAATTTGTCACTTTTCACTTTTATCATTTTTGGTAGTAGACATCATATTCCACTAATTCATTCTCAGTCACATTTTATTATAAAACTAATTCATAAACGCAGGACTCACATGCCACTAACTTTTTCAACCCACTTTTTACTATATTTCTTAAAATCCGTGCCGAATCAAATGATGACAAATTATAAGGGATGGAGGAAGTATAAAATTCATATATAAAAGTAAGACACACATTCCACTAACTTTTTTTACCTTTTGTACTCACTTTCCACTATATTTCTTGAAACCCATGTCAAGTCAACCGATGCCAATTAGTGGGGGACGGAGAGAGTATATTACACTAAATAATTTTTACTAAAACTCCGTGCCACTCAAGATCGTGGACATTTTGAGTGGGTTGGAGGTAACACTATGTTGCAATCACTTTTTCTTTTTATCGCTCTTCTAGTTACTAAAAGTGCATTAAAACTAGTATCGTTTTAAAAGTTCATATTTTTATAGGACGTAACAATACATCTGATGGCTGAAAATAGTTCCTAACTTTTAGTACCATATAAAAGTTTTTACTTGAACTGTTGAACATTACTATATGTATGAGTATAGACATCGGTGGATTAACATAAAATCATTAAATGCATCCAAAGAATGGAATTATATAGCTATAAACTAACTCACCTAATAATAATAATCATTGGCTTAAAACAGAAAGAATGAGAATTTCTTCGTATTTGAGTTGGAATTTACACACATTGACAATATTAGATAAAAGTCGAACATTTCCGCTGTTACTAGAATCTGTTTTTAGGTTATTCTATAAATATAAACCTACCTACTGAGTGCACCACCATTCATGAACTCATCCTTCTCAACACAAAAACGACAAACGCTACAAACAAGCTAAGCTCAAACCCTAATGAAGTTTTCGACACGTCACTGAATGCCCCTTTTTATAATTGCACTTGATTATTTAATGTACTTAAGAGACATTTAATTATAAATAGACACTTGCAACTGAGATGTCTCCGTCGTCATCAAATCTGACCATGCTGACGAATGAATTTATCGAAATAATTTATCATCGAGCAAATGCTAATCACTTTTATCGAGTGATTAATTAACTGGTTAATGCTCCTAGGAGTATTATATAGCGATTAGCGATGACTTAATTATATTAACTAGTCGTCGTTAAAGTGTGATTAAGAAACTAATTTGAGCCAGTTTTGAAATTCGAACTTACTTGCCTTGAGCCATCAAATTCCAGCCCATGTCGTTTTGTCTTGTTACAACTAATTAATTTTAGACCCTTAATTTTATTAACACATGCTGTATTTGATAATTACTCGTGGATGATGTGGAAGTGATTTTAAACAAATTAAATCACGGCAATTGTGATTGGAGAGCATTATAAAGAAAGTTGGCCTACGAAATTTATTTGAAATGTATCTTAATTTGTTAGCGACGAGTCGACGACAACCTCTATACTTATTTTAGGGGGACCTAGCTCTATCAATTTTCTTATTTTGGAATTTTATTAATTTAACTTTATTCATTTTATAATTTTTGTAGCAATTTTTAAATCTGCTTGTTCATTACTAAACTATTGCTTTCACTGGATTTTGTAATTTAAGAGGATTCCGAACAAGGATAGTTGGAAAATTGATACGGCACAATCATCGATAAATAGAACAATGTTATTGATGAGACTAAATATGTTTATAATATAGCAATATAATGGTATTTCAAAAAAATTGTTATTGTACTAATTAATTTGTTGAATAGTAGTACTTCCTCCATTCCCTTTAGCAGTACCATTGACTTTTCTGCCTTTTTTTTTGTAAAAATGATAAAAATAGTTAAAAAGGAGAAATTGTAAATTAAAAGAGAAAATAATATAGAGAAAAGTCTTATCTACATTATTGTCTCTCTTACTTTATTATTTCTCCACTTTAACTATTTTTTATTATTTTTACATAAAGCGGGACGGAGGGAGTATTAAATTTGAAACTAGCCCACGTTGGAAAAAAGCGCAAAGATTAGACTTTTTTTTTTTTATAAAGAGATTAGACTTATTTTATCGACAAGGTCTGTAGTCGCATTTATTTATTAATTAATTACTATATCATCTAAAACTTTATGAGAACATTATATATGGTCCAAGTTGGTCGGTTTCTAACTTTTGAAACTGTATACTTAGTCTTTGAAAAATAAAGTGGATCAACCTGTGTGTTGAATTTTCTTTATAAGTTCATGGGAAACTATAAGAAAAAGAAAATGCATATCGAATCTTGAGGGATATCGATCACCGACTATAAAACCATTTTCAAAAGTATTTTTTTATTAAATTAATGAAGGTTACTTCATTTGGTAGACTAACATGCCAAAATTCATATTGTCGTTTAGATATATCTCGAATTTTGTAATTGTAACACATGGAGAAATGAGAATACACCATCATTCAAAATATCCAAGAATTACTCATTTCTTATCATTTAAAAGAAATATATGCGATATGATTAATTACATATACGCTCAATTGAGAAGACAAAACTGATTGATTTTTTAAAGAATAGTTGGCCAAATAAACAGCATGTAGGGTTAAACACACAAACAACATCTTTGTGAATACAAATAATGATTTTTTTGTAAAAAAGAAAGGTTCAAACCACTCAAAAGACGATAATTAAACAAATATGTACGAAGTCTACAACAAGTAAAACAAGTCCAAAAGGAACAACACCCTTTAAACCAAAAGAGCTTCAACAAATGGAGCAAAAGTATATGTGAGATATCGATCGAGTAAATGACGAAGCAGAACTTAGCTAATAAACCCTAATTAATATTAAAACTAAAATCTAACAAATTCTTACAGGAATATATGATAGATATAAAAGACAACAAAAATGTGTTCTATACAAAGATATGCGTACCTAATCATTGGGATAGTAACATGAACAATTAAAAGGTATTGGAAAGAAAAATGGTAAGAGTAGAGACATGTATTGTGATTGATCAGATAAGTCATTCATAAAGACATATGAAGCACAACTTTTGTATATTAGTTTTAGGAAGGAAAAAGTGTTTGAGATAACTTAAAAATGTAATGGGCAGAGCTGCAACTTGCAGGCCGATGCAATTTGGTGCTAGCCTTTGTAGGTCATGGACCACTCTCTCTCAATACCTCCAAATCTCATCATATCATTGCCTATCTCTCACACACTCACACACAAACACACACTAGCAAATAGCAATAGTACTTGTATATATGAATTAACTAATGTATGCATTTGATGATAATTTTTTTTTTATTTAATTTCTTTCTTTCATTCATTCTTTTTTGTGTGTACACGTGGTTGGGTGGGAATGGATTCTTGGAATATGTTCTTTTCATTGGATAAACTGAAATCTGTATTCACAACTTTCCACTTCCTATGTAATTATCATATTAACTTTCTTGATTGAGCAATTCTTGATCTTGGGGCACTTGGATTGATTAGATTCAAACTAATCAGCGGATGTCAAAATCCATGTAATAAATTTGTTTGGGGACGACTATATTGTGACAAGGAAGTTGCTAAATCCTTGAGATTTCAGTTTCAGCTACTGTTTGATTGATCATGATTGATTTCATGTATTGAGGTATATATGGAGATCATTTTCATGAACCTATTCAAGTCCAACCAAGCCCCTTTATAGATATACTCACTCCAATTCATGATATACTAATATAAAGAATTTATACGTAAACTAAACCTAATTAACTATTTTTTCTCTTATTGAAACCATGATTATTTGATGAAAAACACAAAGATATGGAGTACAATAAACGTGGAGCTAGAGTAAATGTATAAATTATATTATGATGAGTGAACTTTCCTAATCTAATAGTTTTTCTTGTTATCCAAAAAATCAGAGGCACACTCTAGTGTATGCGAATTCATGATGTTCCATTAATTAAACTTGGATAATTTAATTTATGAATTAATATACCTGAATTGAAATTGAGGTCGATATATAGAGCCATATAGGAGAATAATGTAGCCATCAAGTTGTCATTTTCCACTTTGTGAATGGGCTGGGCCCAAAACCAATTTCCAATCCATGATCACAAGCAGCCCATTATTTGGGATGCTTAGATGTGTCAATGTTGAATCTCAATTAAAGTGGACTAGGTATAGAAAAAAGTTACTAAAATAAAAATTGCGCATGAAATAAATGAGCTTAGAACAAAAGAAAAGAATATAAGTAGGATCCAAATGGTGATATTTTATACGAGTAATGTAATGAAATGAGCTATTAAGGGGCAAAAGAGTAAAAGTCTAATATAGGAAGGAGGAGGGTTTATGAACCAACCAAATTTGAGCTAGGGTTTAGGGCGATCGGCAGAAAGTGAAATCAATGGATTCATTCTCCTCGCCGTCAAGCGGATCATCTCCAAAATTCTCAACGGATGACATCATGACTCAGCTCAGGACTCAGCTTGAGCAGGCTTACGCCGAAGAGTTTCTCGAGGTATCACTGCCTAATTTCAATTACCCAAATTGTCTCCCTTCTTCTGTTTGTCTCTCAATTTTCCGAAATCGATTCTAATTTTCAATTCCATATTCGTCCATGAACTTTCAGAGATTCAGGAGGTTGGAATAATACAATTGAATTCAGCGATTCATAGTTAATTTGTGCCTTTTGCTGCCCATGAATCACCACTTATTGTGCCCTTTCTACGATAGAAGAGGGGCAGTGTTTTCATGTTCCATTTTGTGTTTAAAGCATGTGGTTTATTAATGTGCCTCTCATACTAATTGTTAATAATGTTTTGGCATCAACTTGGTTAAACCATTAATTAGACGCTTTTTAGGTCGCTAAACATAGGTTTTTGGACTGGAGTTTGGCTAGACATATCTGATTGGCTTTAATCAGTTATTGGTTTATTGCTTGAAGTATATGTTCATATATACTTCCTGGCATATATACTTGTTTAGCCCAAGTTGTCTTTGGATGAGTTGAAAATTTCTAGTGGTAGTTTAGAAAAGAGAAGGTCGTGCGTTTGATTTATACTTTTAGCACTACCTTTAAAATGATCCTGTACCATGTTAAGGGCGACTATTAAACTGGATAGGGTTGGGTTACATTGAAAATCTTTTAAGATGGAATCAGCAGACTAGTTCAAGAATCTACTAGAAACTGCTGCTATGTTTCAGTTTCAACATGTATCGTTGATAACTTAGAGATTCATTAAAAGGTGATTCCTCTCTCTGTTATCCTGCTCAAGCTTGAACATCCATTTTTTTTGCTCAAAATTGCAAAAAGCCCTCTCGATTGTACAATTTTATCATCGAAGAAGATGATAGTAGTTTTAACTTATGTAAGAAAGAAACTGCTTTTGATGATTTGATGTCATACACTACATATATTGGGGCCTAGGTTAAAAAGATTAAACTTCAGTGTTAAGTCTAAGCTGATCATCCATGAAAAAAGGATAAAATTCATCTTGTAATTTAAGCTTTCAGTTATTCAAATGGTGTGACTCTTTTTGTGCATTTCCTGTGTTCCTTATATAACTTCTTTGTGTAACTGCATGTAGACTGTTCGAGGAAAGTGCTTTGACAAGTGTATCACCAAACCTGGCAGTAGCTTGAGTGGGAGTGAGAGCAGTTGCATCTCCAGGTGCATAGATCGTTACATTGAGGCCACTGGTATCATTGGCAAAGCCTTGTTTAACCAACGCTGAACATTTTTTCTGGAACGAAAGCCATTGCAGAGTCGAAGGATGATTGTTTTTAGACTTGTGCTCCTTTATTATGACTTTGCATTTCTTCATCTCAAGGTTGAATCCAGAGTGTTTTTGGAATATAGTAACAATGCTCCTCAGCATAAGCTGTACAATTGTTATGCTACCTAGATTTGAAATACTGCTTATCCAAATAATCTTTATGGTTATTCTTCTGTTATGCTCTGTCGATTTATTTTAAATTGTGTGCCAAAAGCGTGTGCTGCCTAATTTTCAACTGTAGCTTATCTGAATAATCTTTATGGTTATTATTGTGATAAGCTATGTCGATTTATTCTAAACTAATTTGTTAAGCTATTCCAAATAATCTTTGGAATATAGTAACAATGCACCTCAGCATAAGCTGTACAATTGTTATGCTTCAGTCTTTGCATAAACAAAATTTTGGTGAAAGGAGTTTCAGTGGAAACATGCAAATCATACTCTCTAAAATGAGACTTTTATAAACGTCATATTTCGAGAATCAGTATACACAATCTACTAGAATAAATGTTACGTAAACAAATTTCAGTTGTAAAAATGGGCAAAACAATGATGAATTTGCCAGAAACTAACATCAAAGATAAATACTTAACAAGTAAACAGAAAAGATGTTCAAAATGGGTACTTTTTCATAAAGGGGGCTGAGAATTACAGAACATTAAATTGTTTTGATGAACAAAGTACGAAAGATAAACTGGCATTTGGCTATGCTATGCTTCCCTTGGCATGTAACAAATTACAAGTTGTTTCTTCGGAAATCTTCTGTGCAGTATCACTCAAAATCCAAAACTCAACAAAACAAAATTACAATGACAAATCATAAAAAACAAGTTGTGCATCTTTCCTTTGAATTCATTCACTTCCTTAAGGTATGCATGATGTACTCGGCGTAAAGGTCCCTACATGGTCAATACATACAGATTTTACGGGATGGAAATATAAAGCTACTTCCTAATTTAAAAAGATGGAGATTCGAATGGCAATGATAATGAAAAAACTTACATGGAGTGCTGGATGGCTTCTAAGGCAGTACCTGAAGGCAAAAACTCATCGACTGCAACCTCCTTGTTCTCGTTCTTCTTATCTTATTACTGATTAAGGAATTTCATAGTACACCTAAAATTATCTTTAGTGAAAAATTAAACTGGAAACATATTATAGGATACAGTCTTCAAAGAAGCGCCGGATTTCAGCAAGACGATGAGGTGGGAGCTGGCTGATGTCGGTATAGTGGCGATACTCAGGGTCATCAGCACATACTGCAATGATCTTATCATCTCTCTCTCCCTACCCAGACAAAGAAATTTAGTGTACAACAAATAGAAACAATGCATTTCATATTATTGGTTGAATTGCAGTACCTGATCAATCATCGGCATCAGGCCTATGGCCCGGGCTCGTAGGAAACAACCAGGAGCCACAGGTTCCTGCAAAGGAGATTACATTATTACAGAAGGGTTGGAATAGTTGAACAGATGCACATAACAAGATTGGAAATCCTGAAACTATGTCTGGTGTATCGAACAGGAAGGGGTATAAAGATTAGATTGAAGATATATATAGGATTGAGTATTTAAGGGATTAAATGACCAAACTTATTTAGATTAGCATTATACTACTTCTATCAGTCTAAGCTATCACCAAAAGCAAACACCTCATACTATTATGAACACTTGATAAAAGTGTTTACCTGCATAATGACTAAGACATCCATAGGGTCATTGTCTTCACATAGAGTTCGAGGAATGAAACCATAATTGTGAGGATAGACAACCGACGAATACAGTATACGATCAACCTGCAGGGTCATGATTGAAAACAATAAATCAAAATTTGTTTGTGCATGAATGTCTGTTCCACATGCAATGCATGCTTTCATATTTCATAACAAACCCATAAGTACTAATACCACAAAGACTATGCCATAATCATACCTTGATGAGACCAGTTTTCTTGTCAAGCTCATATTTCACTTTGCTTCCTTTTGGAATCTCAATCACCTGAAATGAAAGGTAACTCAATTTCCCAAGAAATGAAAGAATTTGCAAAATCAGAAAGGCTTCTTTAGCATCACAATTTTGCCCTCTTCTATTAACAGGGTCCATGAGGTTTATATAATGTTAAGCAAATAATTATGTGATTATCTTTGAAATTACTCATAAGCTAACGCATGTGGAAACAGAAAATCTCAAGATCATCAAATCTATCATATACAGAAATATCTGAATATTTATAGTGCCTGAGATGCAACTGCACAGTTTAATCTCATATTTCAAATGTGAAGACATGAGTGAGTCATCAAACTATATCTCATGCTTCAATAGTAGTATGAAAAAGGATAAAGATTACATACAACATTAATAATTTCTGGTGCTCCAGGTCCTGCAAATATATACAGAGAAGCGGTTAATCACACCATCGTAAAGAAGTATCAACAAAATTAGTCCAAAACACTGAATTACCAATCTCGAGATCATGCCAGGAGTGAGCAGCAACTGATCTTCTTGACAAAGATGAGAGGATCCTCTCATTCAGTTTGGGAGTTGGTTTCTTTTTAGCTGAGGACTCGCTTCCATTTTGGTTGCTCATCTTTTTCTGAATCAAACCACCAAATCAGCCACCAGCCACCATTAACTAACACAACACAAATCTCCCAAACTATATGCTCCAATCATGACATCAGAAAACTTAAAACATTAACATCACTGATTCAAATACGTTTATAAACATAAATTTGATGTCAGAGCGGAAAATATCTTCTTCTTTTTCCGATACAGATCCGATGCGTGTGAGAAAACGTACAAGGCACATCAACATGGATTAAGAAAGAGATATGAAGAAAATCGGAGTAACAAATGTTAATGCACATGAAGATCGGGTAAGTAACAATTAACAAATCGTGTGAAGTGTAGATTCGGGATACAAAGTTATGATTTGGAGATGAAAAGAAAAGCATACCGGAAAAGTAGGAGAGTGGTGAGAGCAGAAATTGGGAGGAAAATGGGGTGATGGGTTTGTGAGAGGGGTTTGTTTGGGTTTGTATAGAAAAGGATTGTCAACTCCCTCCACCTAGAGTCCAATCAGCATAAAGGTATAGTAATAGTGGCTTCTCACGATACCATACATTATAATTTTATTTTAATCCATTTTTATGATTTACGAATATGCCTGCTTGTTTCCGCGTTTTTGTGAGTTGGATCAACCATATATTCATGGACACAAATGATGAAAAGATATTCATGGCTTATTCTAATCTTGATTTACTACAAATATATTATGTATAAAGCAGCATTATTATTTCAAAGGTATTCCGTTTGTGTTGTCAATATTGGATAATGAATAATGGATCACCGATCAAGTCATGCATTTTTTTTCTAATTATCTTGTACTTTGGTATTATACTTTTGACTTGGCTCTACTACATTTCTACTGTTTTTCTTCCTTTTTTTTTTAAAGGGGATCTCTACTTTATACTCTATTCCTCCCATAAAAATGGAGATTCTGGAGATGGTATGAATTTTAAAGCAAAATGGATAGAATGAGAGAGATAAAAAGGAAATAATTGTCTCAACCTTATACTCTATCCTATCCATTTTTATGATTTAGGAATGCTTGCTTGTTTCCGCGTTTTTGTGAGTTGGAGAGGATCCATTCCACTCTACATGGTGACATAGGGATATGAAAAGGTCAAAGATATCCACGGATCATTCAAATCTTGATTTAGTAGTACAAAATATTATTGATATATAAAGCAGCATTATTTTGAACAATTGGATGGCCGATCAGGTAATGCGTTTTTTCACAAGTAAAAATGGCCTTCCACCATTCTAATGATCTTTTATTGTTTTATTCTTCTCAAATTTCAAATATTGCTTCAAATGACAAAAGGGATTTTTATGCCCAACAACATAATTAAGTCATTATATTCTCCAAACTTTGTATGCAAAACGACAAGAAAAATTTTGTGACCCAACATTATTAAATTCTCCTATGAGCTTTTGAAAGTGTTTGACGTGATTTATAGTATGTCATTGTTTTTATACAATTTTTCAAAGTTTATAGTTATTCAAAAGTCTTGCTTCAAGAGATTAATATTATCCTACGTTATGAAGCATTGAATAACATTTTGTTCTGCAACACTAATGCTCATAATAGCAAATGCCAATACTATGAGAGCTCCAGCACTATTTTACCTAAATACAAGACCAACACTCTGTTTCTGCTTTTAATTAGGTAGGGTCAAAGTAACACTGTTTCTGAACAACTTTGAATGACAATCTCATTTCTGCAACGGACCTTATATTTTTACTACTGATTTTTAGGGCCATACATTATTTTTTACTTGTTATTTAGGGGGAGTTTCTGAGGTGAAATTACTCACAAAAACTTACAAAAACACAACGAATCAAAGATATTACGGTAAAAAAAAAAAAACACTGGTGATTCATCAATAGAACTGAGCAAATTATATATACATATAAGAATTGGAAATTCTAACTCCTAAGAAGTCATTGTAGAGCCAGCGTTTGGGCTAAAACTTTGTAACAAACATGCAAATAAAGTTTCTTCAATCTAAACCAAGATGTGCAAACGCAGGCGCTATAAATCTGCAGAATATTAAAAATCTCCCAAGTGCAAAGTTTCTTAAAGTGCAAATGAAGCTGCAAAGTCAAAGACCCTTGCCCTTTCTTTATAGTCCCATACATGAAAGGGGAACACAGTCATTCAGCAATGCATCACTAATCCCTTGAGAACATCATAAAGTGAAAAATCAAGATCACAAGCATAAAGCACTATACAATATCAAATTAGCTCCAATACGATTAAAACTTAGCATTATGAGATGGTAAACCTTTGATATAACAATTTTACACCGGGCAGCAGAAATTTGAAATACCCCATAAAGATTAAAGAATAGTTTTAAATAAATATTTCCCATAGTTGATATAGCAGGTAAACTATATTAAGAAGATGCCTACACTGGCTAAGCACTGAGCCTATAGTTAAAAACCAAGCTGAAACCAAAATAATTGAAGTTTAAAGTCCCAAGCACCAAACAGGCCTAACTGTGTATTTTTAACCAGACACCAGAGTTCGAGGTGTCTTAAATTTTTGTTCCCAATCAAATCCATTGCCTACAAAAGTACAACCCAAATGCAGCATAAAGTGGCACCAACATTTCAGCTACAGCTAAATTCAACAAAAAATTGCACAGGCAATGGTCAAAATGTGTTTGATAAATATCAAGCAATATATATTGAAAAAGAAGAGAAGAGAATAAGTAAATCGGGCTGGATAGTAACTCGAATCTAATACAGTACAACTAAGATTTCCATTATATCAATATACTTAAACTTAACAAGACAATTAGTCAAGATTTAATGCACAGTATACAAGCTTAGCAGCATAAAATGCTGAACAAACACTTCAACAAAAGATGCAAGATCTTGAAAGTGTGGCCTCATAGATTTTAAGCTGAGTCTTATGAAGAGAAGAACCAGTTCATAAATTAACTAATGGCCCTACAAGAACAACATCTGCAGCAGACTCCTATTTCTCAGTTTCTGGTCTAGAAAATAGAATTAATATAAGTTACTCCACAGATAAAGTAACTAATCCATACTGTCAATAGTCTCCTAGCAAGTTTATCATAAAATTAGAGTAGCAAGTTACTCCACATATAAAGTAATTAGTCCATGCTGATTTTTTTCATATTAGTATACACAAGAACTAATCAACAAAATATAAGATGCAGATATACATATCCATCACTTTTGAAAACTCAGAAATTATAAGAATTGACCTTATTGCGATATACAAATTTGAGAGATGAGGATTGAGCTTTTGTCGTTTAGAGACTCTCAACAAGAATTCTAAATCCAGTGAGCAACCATCATGCAACTCATGTTCAGTGATCCAAACAGAGCAATGAAAAGAAATAAAATATGGAAGTAAAATTTAAACAGGCATATTTCCAATTCATATCCAGACTATCATTATCTACCAAAAGAATCTCACACCCGCAAACAAACTTTCTGAAACGACAAAATCAGTGAATATAATTCATGAGTTGAACATGCCACTTAAATCCAAACAAATACGAAAACGAGAAGGCCGCGATTAAAAAAAAAGGTAACAAACAAAAGAGACATTATTATCTCCAGCCACTATCATTTTTATTGTTAAAAAAAAAACTCGGAACAAATCGAACTGCTTCCATGGATCGCGGGAGCAATTGAATTCTCAGAAACTAGATATCAGACGCCAATCAACAAAAATCATATAGTGCGTAAGGGGATAGGATGCGAAACAAGGAAGTAATTAGAGTATTGATCTCATTCTTTTTTAAAAAAAAAAAAAGTGGCAGAATGAAATTATATTATAAGAGGATCGAGAAAGTTACCTTTAGAGCTATGATTCGCCGCAAAACTCCGAAGTTTTGCGAGGGCGCCGAGCGACGATGTATCAGCAGCGCGCAGCGAGAGAGAGAATTGAAAACTTGGAATGGGCTTTTTCTGTGGCAGCTGCTGTACTTAAACTACCAACAGCTAGATTTTATATTTTTATTTTTATTTTTATTTATTTTGGCTACGATAATGATTGGATCTATAACATGATCTTTTTGTTTCCAGAGTTTGGATGTGCTTTAATTTATGCTTGTTCCGATTTTTTTTCTTTTTATAACAGAAACTTATTAGTATAATCTTTTTTTCTTTACATTGGGTGGATTTTTTTTTTCTTATTTAGGGGTGAGTATAATATTACTAGTTTCGATTAATTTATGAATTTTAAACATATACCGATATACGAGTCATGTACAAATCATTCGGATGTGTTCAATTGATGTTGTGTTATGGAGTAGTATATATCAATATCATGTGTAGTTGGATTTATTTCGTATTGTTGTTGACATGATGCTAATTTAAAATGGGTAGGTAATGTGACAGGCTGACATCCATGGACCATGGTCATCTTGTAATTTGGGATGACAAATAAATGCACTTTTCAGTTTTCAGATCCGTTTTAAATAGTATTATATCATTTTTCCAGCAAAATATGTCATATTATAAAACAACATAAAATTTTACGAGGTTTTATTTTGTACTACACCCTCCGTCCCTCCCTCCGTCCCGCTTTAGCAGTCCCATTGATTTTTCTGCCCTCTTTTTATAATAATGATATGAGAAATGATATATTAAGAGAGAGAATAATATAGAGAAGAGTCTTATTTACCATTTCTCCACTTTAACTATTT
Organism: Salvia hispanica; assembly: GCF_023119035.1. Classification (NCBI taxonomy): domain Eukaryota; kingdom Viridiplantae; phylum Streptophyta; class Magnoliopsida; order Lamiales; family Lamiaceae; genus Salvia; species Salvia hispanica. Next base: position 47,275,846 of record NC_062967.1, read on the forward strand.
TTTATTATTTTTACAAAAAGATGGCAGGAAAGTCAATGAGACTATTTATTATCACACTCAAACCTATATGATATAAGAGCATCTCCAATGACTTTAGGTCAGCCACATGCTAGCCACTCTCTCTCCCTGCCACGTCATCAACACTAAAATTCCAGATGCCACATCATCATTTTACTCAAATAGGCTAGTCTAAAGCCAGCCACAGACTAGCCGCAATAAAAATAATTCAAAAACAACTACATTTATGGAATTAAATTTACGATACATTACGGAATTAAATTTACGAGACATATACGGAAAAATTCATTCATTTCATTAAAAAAAAGAGGTACATAGATAAAAAAAATACATGATTTTTTTTTTTAAAAACGGTCTCTACTAGGGTCGACGTTTGAGATGAAGCCGTCAAAAAATCAAGAGAGGGACGATAGACCGTGCCCCCCCCCGGCAATGGCGTATATATAGTTTTTCAAAAAAATTCAAAAAAAATAAATAAAAAATGGGCGCTGGCCGATCGGCACGCCACAATGGCGGCCAGCGCATCGGCGAGCACATCGGCGAGCGCCTGAAAATCGGCGTGCGCTCGCCGGTTTCTTTGCCGAAATGTTGCTGGCATAATTCGACTAGCCGACCAGTCACCGGCTAGCCGCTATTGGAGATGCTCTAACTACTTATAGTCAATAAATCCAAAAAAATATTTAAAACTTTTAATCCACATATCAAATAAAACACTAATATCAGATACATAAAAATAAATCAATATTTATTTATATCATTGATATCTTGCTCCTAAAAAATACTAGTGGTTTATATGAGCCACAATCCAGTGTATAAATTTCACCTTCAATTTCATATTACAATTATCAAACAAATTCTCTAACCAATACATATAACCATAAGTATTAAATATCATAAACAATTTCACATCCATGCGTGTATGCCTCTCTATCCAGTTTATTACTCCCTCCATCCTACAAAAGATGTCACACTTGTGGGACGACACAAAAGAATTTTAGGAGGTTTTGTTTTGTGTGTTAAATGGAGAGAGAAAATATAATTTTTATATTCATGTGAGAGAGAACTTTTTTCCAAAAAGAATGTGACATCTTTTGTGGGGCAAACTAAAAAGGAAAGCGTGACATCTTTTGTGGGACGGGGGGAGTATTATGTGACAAATCAAGTCTGGTATCTGCCCGGGATTTCCAATATGCCAATATGATTTATCCTGAAGGTCCCACTGTGATTGACCCGAAGGTCCCAATATGATTGACCCGAAGGTCCGTAGGTCCAATATGATTGACCCGAAGATCCCAATATGTCCATTGTGATTTCAAATTTAGAACAAGACCGTTACAGATCCTCTTTAGTCATATGATTTATACGTGCCCAATACCAAAAGTAAAAGTATCTATTGAATATCTATATCATATTCCAACAATATATTCCAATACAATCTATAAAACACATCTTGCACCAATCCAATATACATACTATAATATTCTACCATCACTATCAAATAACACAACCATATTAAGTTCGCACCATATAATCCGATTATTCCCTCTAACTAAACCAACCACATAATAAATATAAAATTAGAAACATGATTTATACCCAGCTGATTACTACTATTAATCGAATCGTGCTCCTAATTTAATCTCCTGCTCTAAAACTCTCCATCTTTGTTAATTTTTTCTTTTTTTCTTTTTCTTTGCTCTTCGGGAACTTTTCTAATACTCCATAACTCTCCTTCTACTCACCAAAAATGGTACGCATATATTTTTCCTCCTATGTAGAAAATAAGGTTGGCTTAGCTGATTAGTCATCTCATTTAAAATATTCCACATATGCACAAAAATCATGCATTCCTTTTCCTACTTACACGTGTAGTATCCTATTTGTAAAACTTACTATTATTTTAAATAGGGTGGCAATCGTGCGTGTCGGGTCGTTATTATGTCGACACAATAACGACACAAACACGAACACGACCCGTTAAGAAAACCTCAAACACGAACACGAACACGACCCGCTACCCTCAGACACGAACACGACACGAACCCATTAACGACACGAACCGTTTCGGGTCAACACGACACGAACACGATACGAACCCATTAATGACACGAAAATAAGTATTGAAAAATGAAAATAATAAGAATAATAATATTAAAATATTATGTGTTAATAAGAATAATAATATTAAAATATTATGTGTTAACGGATAACACGAACACGACACGAACACGACATGAACACGCATTGTTAACGGATAACACGAACCCGACACGAACACGATACGAACACGACACGAAATTTTCGTGTCCTTAATGGGTCGATCCGATAAGGACACGAACACGATAAGCTCTGACCCAAACCCATTAATTTCGTGCCGGTTCGTGTCGTGTTATCGTGTCGTGTCAAAAATTGCCCGCCCTAAATTTTTAAAGCGTAAACATAATACTTTTAAAAGCCTAAAGTTTGATTACTTTCAAAAACTATATAAAAAATGCACCCCATGTACATATAATATACTCCTATAAAAATAAACATTACACATTACAAAACTAGTAACTTTCGCATAATATATTAAAACATCATTTTGATACTTATCTATTATTTTTTTAATATACATAAACGACAATTTAATATTTAATAATCATAACAACATGTTATTATGTAAAATAGTAATATGATTCGGGTAAGTGATGTTTACTCCGTTCACGAAAAATAAGACACATTATGAATGACACGAATTATAATGTGGAATTAGTAAAGTAAGAGAAAAGTCACGTAATAGTGTTAGTGGAATGTGAGGTCCATATAATTAGTAAGAGAAGAGTAAAAAGTAAGAGAGAAATTGAAAACTTTCTATTTTTAAATGTGCTCTATTTTTCGTGGATAACAAAAAATGACAAATGTGTTATATTTTCCGTAGATGGAGGGAGTATATTATTGTGAGATAGAACTTTTTCTAAAAATGAAAATGTGATATTTTTAGTGGGACAAACTAAAAAGGAAAGTGAGATAGTATCTTTTATGGGACAGAGGGAGTAGTATACATTAGAAATGTGATTTTACTAATCATACCCAAGTAATCTCTCCATCCGTGAATAAGAATCTCATTTATTTTTTGTGCGAATTTTAAAAAATATTAAAAAAAAGTAGGTGAAAAAAGTTAGCGAAATATGTGTTACGTTTATATATATTAATTAGTGTTAAATAAATGTGAATAGAATGAGTTGGTAAATCGTGGAACTTAGTATATTACTTTTATTTATAATTAAAAGTTAACTGAGACTCTTATTTGCGTACGGAATAAAATAGAAAATGAAACTCCTATTTATGGACAGGCGGCAGTAATATCCAATCATTACCAGAACGGCCTTATGATTGGATACAGTATGATGATTATTATCATTCAATATCCATCCAACATATATAGGGTAAAGGCCTGAGAAAAAGTCCACACCCCATTATGGTTACTGAGCAAAATAATTATGAACGAGTCTTTTAGCTAGCGACTTCCTCTCAATCATGATGAGCCATATTTGGAAAAGTTGAAAGAAAAGTTTTTGAGTGCAAAACTTTTTTTTAATTAAATATTTATTGATGAATTTGGAAAGTATTGGAAAATAAAAAGAATTGAAAAATGGGAATCAATCCGTTGGGTAACGAAAATTAATGAAAAATGTGTATTCTTGCATTGTTAAGAGTTACGTATTGATTTCAAGTTGAAATAAAAGTCGTCACCTGAAGGTGTCTTTATTTGTTATTGAAATTTCTAGCTCGAACCACCCGAGTGACACATAAATAAGAGTCTGATTATCCGATAGAATCACGTGATCAAGTTAAATTTTATCTTGCAAGTATTATTTTATATCTTGATAAAATATTATTCTAGGATTATTTTATATCTTAATACCAAGATTATATCGGATAATCAATATGATTCTAGGTTATATCTTCGTAAATACATAATCTAGGATTAAGATATCCTCTCTTCAATTCTCACTTTTTTTTCATTCTCAATTTCACCATTTCTCTCATTTTTTTCCTTTCTATTTTTCATTCTTCAATTCCCTCTTTCGTTCTGCGTCTGTCTGTTTCTTGCTCGATTCTAATTTTTTTTTCTCAATTATACTTCTTTCAATTGCCATTCAACAATAGCTTGGAATGCTTACGCTGATTGTCAAATTTGTTCTCAAATTTTGACCCACCAACTTTTTAAAACCATTAGCCCCAAATCTGAAAATTTGAGACTTTGTCTTCTGATTCATCTGCAAATTTGATATTTTTAAAATTTTAGGAGAAGTAAAAAATTACAGCTGAGAGATTTTTGGATGCTGAGAAAAAAAGGTTGTGGAATTTCAATTTCTTTGATTAATATATGTTGTCTTTTGGTTAATCTTTGTTTTAGAGTTTGAGTTAGGAGAAAAAAGAAGTGAAATCTTAACTTCTCTCTGCAAATTTGGGGTTTTTAAAATATTAGGAGTGAGAAATTACAAGAGATATGTTGTGGAATTTGAGTCTGTAGAAAAAACTATGGAATCTCAATTTGGAGAAAAAATTTAGCTTTGAGATAAAAACCTTATGCAGATGAACTCGAGAATCAGATTTGGCAAGAGATATAAAATGTAAAAGTAATTAACAAACAATAATGTATTGTAAAACTGAAATAAAATGGAAAAAAAGTGACGCTCACGCTGTTTGAGCGCTCAGCAGAGCAATCCGCCTCAAAATTATATCTTATATAGTACTATGAGATTAAGTCAATCAATACCGAAGTATACGAGGTGATCAAGTTATTGAATTTTTTTGGCAACTTTTTAAAAGAGATAAACTATAGTAACTTTTTGTTGATTTTCAATTGACCAAATAATTCTGTACTTTTGAAATTAGAATAGTAAAATGATTTTTTTTTTCAGTTTTTCACGATTGTCTTATAGTAGTAATAGTCAAAATAAAAAACAGTAATATGATACAATTAAATATGATGTGATACAACAAAAGATGTTGATCTGAACAAAATGGTGTCATTCTATTTAGAGTATTGATTAAAATGACACTGATTTTGCATAAATTCTCCATTATTAAATGCATCGAGTATAATAGTATTGCTGAAATAAGCATATGTATGAGAACCTCAAGAATATTCCGCAGCATTAAAATTGTGCTTCTCAACACTGTTACAAAGAAAATTAGTGCGCATACGTCACCATTCCTGTCATCACTCATCAATACTGATTGAGATATTATTTGCATAGTTTGATATATAGTTGTTAAATTTGCTGAATTTGTTGAATTGTTTGTGTTTGTTATATCTATGTGTATTGTTTATATGCCTTGAAATGTGTTATTGGTTGAAGATGAGAAGTACTCACAATTGAAGAATGAACACATACTTAAAGTCTGACTAAGATGCTTTTTATTGTTGGTGTGAATTATGATGGTTGTGTAAATTGTTGGTGTGTGAATTTTTTATAGATGTACTACAACCAGCATTTTTCATCAAAAGCTTTGTGCACAAAAGATTTGTTACACCTACAATAACAAAATATTGACATGCTCCTACAACATGTTTACAAAGTACATGTTGCTACAACATCTCTCCAAAATAAGATTCACAAAAGTTTCTTACCTTCCCAAAAGATGCATAGTTGCAGTACTTCTTACCTTCCCAAAAGATGCATAGTTGCTACTGCAGTTGCTGCTCATTGCTGAGTATTTTCCAATTCCAAATCTTGCACAATCCTTCTTATTCCTTCATTATGCCCATGCCCTTGTTCTTCCAAATAAGCAATGCAATCTGCAACTAGCTGTGTAGGAACTTCTAAGTTCTGAGGCAGTTGGTCAGATCTCCTTAGAGCATTTTTCCCCATATGGGGAATCTTGTACCTGTTCTGCCCCTTACACTTCATGATCTCAATCATGCATCCTTGAAGAGACATGAAAACATTGTCTAGGCTTATAGGAGATAGTTCATGAAATGATTTTTCCACAGCATTCAATAAATCATCCAATGTGTTGCATGCAGTTTGTTGCTGAAGTGATTGTATTGCTCGAAACCACCCTAAGTCATTCACATTAGTATCTGGTGAGTTAGGGGGTTGTTGCACCAGCTTCATGTTGAACCCGTTCTGATTTGCAGCAGCAATAAAATCCACATCTTCATTCTTAATATGTGGCTTTGCATTATCTTGTTGGATATTGATTTGCTTACTTGCTCCCTCCGGCCATTTTGCCATGATGGCTGGAATAATCTGTTTTTGCATTCAATTCTTGATTAATTGCATTGCATCCCCTCAATTTTCATCATAAGTTGAATGTGTAACTAGAATGCATACATTAAATGCATGCATACAAAAATTGAATTGTAAATTCTTCATTCAATGCATGCAATAAAGTTAGTTTAGAAGCATTAAAAACACTTGTTATCACTGTAACATGTAACTGCAGCAACATCAAAGTTAGTTTAGAAGGCCATACCTTATTTATTACACAGTCCTTTGTCACTTGCTTTGTGATGCTATCGATTGGTTTGGTTTCTATTGTTCCTGCCCTTCTGTTTTTGCTATTCCTCTTTGCTGGAACCCTTTCTATGAATGGAAAAATACCTATCTTACCATCAAACAGAACCTCTCCGTTTCCTCCAAATAATGGTCTTGCAACAGCGCACATAAACATGATTTTAGAAATGAACTGCTTATTTTTGCATGATCTGTGTGGTTCTTCCTCTTCCGGTGCCATATAGAACCTATGTGTACCTTTCGTGATATAGAACCATTTTTCATCAATGTGGATTGTGTTGTGCATATCTTTGAACTTGAGTTTCCTTAAAATCCTATCCAATTCTAAAGCCTCTAGTGTGAATCTCATCCTCAACAATTTGTTGGGGGCTGTTAGATCAGGCTTAATGGCTGATGTATGAGCTCTAATCAGCCCTGCTTGCACCCATCTTCCTACTGTACTCTTAGAGCATCCTAATCCAACAGCCAATATTCTGATACTTCCTCTTTTAGTGTAGTGCAAACTTTTAAGTAAAACAAGATCAACTTGAATACGTCTGCTACATGGTTTGTTCTTCCTATGATTGATTACCTGCATTGTTTCTCCTCTTGCTCTTTGTTTTGTAGCTTCTGACCAATATCTTGTGCATGTAGAAGCTGATACGTTAAACTTCTCCCGAGCTTCCTTCATCGTGCCTCGCGGTGGCTTGCCGTTTATGCATCTCTCATTGATGAACTGCACAATTTGTTGCTGAAGCTTTGTACATATACTTGTGGCAGATCGCTGCATTCTGGATCTTTTGTGTTGTGTGAATGTAAAGTAGGTGTAAGAATATTTATGACACACTGGAGTATTTATGTTAGTCTATGGCGCCACTAATAGTGATTTCACTGAAAATTTGAAAATTTTGAACAGATAGCATATGTGGCAGAAGTGGCGCCACATTTTTTAACTTGAAAATTTCATCAGGCGCTAAATGTAGCGCTAAATGTGAATCAAAGTGAATCAAAATTTCAATTTAGTTTTGATCTTTTCCTAGTCATTGATTATTTTAATGTTTGCAATACATATTGTTTGAATTATGCTCAATTTGAACTTGACGTCGCATTTAGCATTCATTAAATATGGATACTTTTAATATGAGTAAAGTTAATTAGAAATATGCTTCGAAATATCAGTAAGCTAAATACATGCATACAAAAAATTAATTCCATTTATTTTAAATTTAAAAATAAAAATACATCATATCACCTAATCTACTTTATTATCAACTTCACTTACACCACTAAACATCCCCTCCTAAAATCCTGTGTCCAAAAGAAGTGAGTCAAGTACTCTGGGACGGAGGGAGTAGTAGTTATTTATACAATGATAAAAGAGAAATTAAAATTGAATTGTCCATGGGAATTAGAGATGATCTAGATGTCTCCCAGGTTCAAATATGTCAATATAGATACTCCATAACTTTAGTTGTTTATTGATACTGTATAGAATGCTAGCTAGTTAATAGTAGTATTACATATTGAAGAGTATCTTTAAAACGACGACATTATTTTTTTTTAGAGTAAAGGCTCAAAGTGGTCCTTAATATATGACGATTTTATGATTTTGGTCCAAAACATTATCTTTTAAATTATTTGGTCCTCCACAATTGAAAACGGACCGAATTTAGTCCTTTTTGGATGGCACCGTTAAAAATTGACGGTAAATTCATGTTTAAGCTATTTTTGATGGGATTAGGTAACTAAGTACTATGTTTTATTAACTACTCCTACAAGCTAAAGTATTATTAATCATTTATCTAAAAAAAGCTCTGCGCGGTGGCGGAGAGGCGGCGCACCGCCGCGTTCCCGCATCATACCGGCGGCGGGAGGTACTTCTCGTCGTAGTTCTTATTCGAGAACATGGACGCGATGGAGAACGACACCGCACCACCGCCAATCGAGCAGAAGCAAGAGGGTTCCGGCGACGGATCTCGACTGAAGTCTTTGCTGGATCAGAATATTATGAAATTGAAGTTCAAATTGCAAAACAACACCAAATTAGGATTCGCCGACGGTGTCAAATATAAGAGATTCAATTCCAGAGCTCAAATCCCGATCGATTACTTAGAAATTCTAGAGTAAAACACCTCTCACGAGCACGATCTCATGAAAACAGCTGGGTGGTGGTCGTTGCTTGGATGGGCAAACTAAGAAGGAAACTTCTTTGCAACCATTGCCTCTCCAAGTTCAATTTGTTGTAAATCCGAGCCATTTTCGTTGAATTTCTATGTTCCATTTAAGAGGAAGTCAGCCCATTTTTGTTAGATTTTTTTTTGTTCTATCTTCGATTTGGTTCGATTGTTAGGGTCGATTCTGGTTCAAGGCTGTGACGATTTCCAGTTGAATTGGTGTTCTTTCTAGTTGAATTTTTGGGTTTTAGCAATTGCCGGAAATTTCAGTGATTTAGCTGCACACAACGTAAACGTTCATTTATCAAATCATTATTATTTCATTACTTTTTGATTAATGAAATTAATGGGATTTTCATTATTAACAAATTAATTTAAGTTGAGGAGCGCGGTGGAGGAGATCGTGGCGTCGATAAAAATGTTGGGCGAAGGATTGTGAGGATGGAGATGGCGAGAGATGGAGGCAGCGAGGATGGAGATGGAGTAGAACGAAATGATGCTGGAATCCCAGAAGCAAATTGTTCGATGCATTATTGAAGGGATTGTTTCAGCTCAAGAACAACAAGAAAAGGGTGAAAAAGTGAAAACAGACCCATCTGCATATTCACCTCTTACTATATTTTCTTCTTTTTTTTCCAGCTAATTTGAAATGCTTATAATATATGGGGTTTGATGCGTAATTTAGTTTTAAATAAATTAAATATTCTAATTAAACTCATAATCCAGTCAAAATAGCTTTAAAATGCGTTGACCGTCAATTTTTAACGATGCCGTCCAAAAAGGACTAAATCCGGCCCGTTTTCAATTGTGGAGGACCAAATAATTCAAAAGATAATGTTTTGGACCAAAATCGTAAAATCGTCATATGTTAAGGACCACTTTTGGCTTTTAGTCTTTTTTTTAATATTAGAAGATGTTTGTAAGTTGTTTGAGAGGGTTAACAATGTCTTTTTGGCCTGTATAGTGAAATGTCTTCAAAAAAGTTGAAAAATAGCTTTATCTTTATCGCTATAATAACCAATTTCAATATTTTTAAATAATAAATGGATTATCAAAATCTCATAGTTACATTGACATAATAGTCTTCCACAGATAGACTATTTCAAAAAATGGAGAAAACTATATATTATAAGAAACCAGGTTCTGCATGCTTATTAGGAAGAAGAGAGCAACTAAGGAAATAAATAAAAAAGTAGATGAAAAATACAGTATGCAATTTTCAATTTATTTGAATAATAACATAGAACCAAAAAATAGTACTCCCACTACTATAATGATAAAGAGAGACAACAAGAATCGTGAGAAAGCTGTATATGCCTATTGCCTATATTGATAAAGAGAGAAACTAAATGGATGTACGTAAATAAATAAAAACAGATGAAAAATGGTTGAGTTTTTAGTCATCAACAACCAATTCATATATTTTTTCGAATAATAAAACTGATTTCCCGAAATCAGTGTGCCATAGTTACATAAACAATTCTAGTCTTCTCCATACAAAGATAATTTTACAGAAGAGAGAAATTACAAATTTTAGTAAAGCGGTTCTTCTGCCTATAAAGATGAGAGCAACTAAAAGAATTAAAAAAATAAAAACAGATGAAAAATGGCTCTATCTACTTGTCACTGACCAATTTTCAGAAATCAATATGCCATATTGCATATAAATCAGTTAGTCTTTTGCAGACAAATATAATATTGAATTCATTATGCAAATATATTGCTAACCTATTTTCTCGTTACATCATTATCATAACCGTTGTCAATGACGAGGCTGCCTTAGAGTGAAATTTTATTCGGGAAAAATATTTAAATAATGGTAAGTTCACGTTTCATACTTTTCAAATGCAACGTGGTCGGTTGTTTCAAATTAGTATATTACAATCAAAATAAATTTATAAGTTTTTTGACTCACTCACGTTCAGCTGTCAAATTTTTTATTTGAAAATTATTTATTATACTATACCATAATTACCATTTGAAACCAAAAGTTATTGTAAAATCATCAGACTTAATAGTCAATTATATTACTATTAAGTAATGAAACCAAGATTATATGCTAAAATGATTATATCTCCTATTTGGGTATATTAAGTTCTAGTTAACAAGTTTAAAATTATATTAAAATAAAAATTGAAGTTTATGAAAAATATTAACAATTAATATAAAAAGGTAGTATAAAATTATATGCGAAAATGCTTTGTTACTAATTTTGCACGATTTTTGTATTACGTACAAATATAATAAAAACGTCATACGATGAAACTACTTTACGTGCCAAATTGTATAACTACTTTACGTAGCAAGTGTGTATCACTAATCACTTAATTGCATTAAGAATATCTTAGAAGACATCATGATGGGGCCATAATGTCAATATTGGGCCGGGGGGAATCTCCTACGCCAACTTTCCTACTTCATTCCGATAAAATAATCTTAAAACATGTAAGTCATGATGGGATTATTATTTTATTAAGTTGATGGTGTGGGTTAGGAATGGAGTAGAAAAGATGGTGTAAGAGATCCGATCCGATATTGGGCTAGCTAAGGTAACTTATAACAGTTGTGTAATATTTTCTGATATGTCTTATGAATAGAGAGTGGCAAAACAAACAAATTTATCGACATTAAAATTAGAAACATGAATTCTTGGATCAAGACCTACATACAGCCAAGCAAGTACTTATGTGCTAAAATTAAAAAAAACATATTCTTATTTTCAGAATAAATGAGTCCTTGATCTAATTATACAGAAAAATAGATTAAGTTAGGAGCCCATTTAGAAGTTAAATTCCAAAATTATCTGAAACAAATTGAAATAAAATTATAAATTTATGAACTAATCACTAATGTACTATTAAATCAAATCCAAAATAATGAAATAATTAATAAAATAAAATTAGATATTCAACTTATGAATTTAATTAATTGTCGGACTTAATTAACTGCACTTCCATTAATATGAAGGATTAATTAGGTCGATTATTAAATCAAAACTTCAGACTACTTGTTACTACTTCAATTATTTATCCAATATATGAATTTTATCAATTGGGCCCACGGCCCAAAATTACATTACCCAAATAATTTAATTAGTTATGAATCCAAAGATTAAATTAACCAGATTCAAAATAAATAAACAAAAAAAGGATCAACCCCGATCTCGTGCAAATCGGGGTGGGGGGTTCGACCAGGGACGAATTAAGCATTAAGCTTGAAGGGGCGAATCCCCCCTACTCATATCACCTATATATAAATAATTTGCTATAGAATTTTTCATTTTAATCTTTCATTAATTCTATTCTTTAATTTTTAAATATTAACCTTCAACATTTTGAAAAAGTGTAATTTTGGGCGATATGGAAATTGAAGCGGTGTAAGCAAGAGATCAATTGCTGTTAGTGCAGTTGGCAACAGAGGGGCAAATCTTGCTACAATGAGTCTGAGTTCAAATTCCACTGTTGTCGTGTAGTTGTTTCCATCTCTCAGGCACAAGTGTGAGGCCTTGGGAGATGGGCTTCTGGCCCCCAAATGGATTAAGGCCTCCCCCTTAAACAACCTCCCCTGTGTACCCTGATTTAACGCCCTCACATGATATTGGGCTGGAGTGTAGGGGCCGCCAAGACGACGGAATCGCCTTTTGCTGCAACGAAATGGATAACACAAGTCGTATGACTCATATCCAAAGACAACTCCAAACGACGTAGTATCTGATTGAATCAATTTGCCGAAAGCACCCGAGATCATACTACGCCGAATCTGGACCCCGTAATGATGGGCTGCGGCCTGGATTGCAATTAAAATGTTTCTGAATAACTTTTATCTTTTATCACATCTTTTCTATATACAGGATTAGCAGGGGCATATTGGTCAATTCTAATGTAGTAAGAGAAGTATTTTCTTTAGTCTTCATAGTTTAAAATGTGTAATTTATTGCCTCCTAACGTAATTGTGTTAAGTTCAGATAACGTGGTACTAGAAATGGTTATTTTCCTTTATATTTACCGTTGTATTGCATTTTTAATACAAATAAATAAATAAATACTTAAATCCCTTTAGAATAATACAAGTGTAGGAATTAGGATGGTCTACAAATCCACCATCCCTCCTGAGAGATCAAAAAGTAGGGAATATTAAGATTATAAACTAATTCTCAAATTTATAAATTGTGAAAGAGTAAAGATCAAAATTGATCCTTAACATATGACCATTTTACGTTTTTGGTCTTAAAAATTAACGGTCAACGGGTTTAATTCCGATTTTGACCAAATTAAACTTTTAATTCTGATTTTTTACTCCCTAATTAATTCTATAATTATTTTAATAAATAATATGAAAAAATAAAAAGAAAATAGTTGACCTGCGCCCTCTCCCTCCTCCACTCCCCCGCCAACCTGACCTCCGCCGCCCTCTCCACCACCGCATTCCTCATCGACGCCGACTCCGGCGACCGCCTCATCAACGCATTGAACGACATCACCGCCAGCATCAGGCAGTACCCGATCGCCGAATTGACTCCAAAGAGAACCGCTCCGGCGATCTGGCAGGGCCCCCAGCGGCGGCCACCGAGCTTGTTGAGGAGAGGAGCCTCGGCGGCGGAGGAAGGAGGGGGTTTGGCGACGGAGAGGAGCTTCAATCGGAGGCGGCGCTTCTCCATGTACTGGTAGAAGGCGCCGAAGAGGAAGAGGGCGAAGAGAGAGAGGAAGTAGCCCGACCAGGAATTGGTCTGCCATGAATCGAAGAGGATGGTGACGCTTCAGCCCCATTAGAAGGTCATGTGCATCATCGTTGCAGATGGAGGAGGAATTTGGGGTTTTTTGTTGTTTTTTAGGACGGGTTGGTTGGAATGAGAGATTGCGACGCCGAGGGAGAGGAGAGAGAAGTAGAGGACGGGGAGAGGACGAAAGCAACGTCGGTTTTGGAGATGAGTGAAGTGAGGGAGGAGGAGAGGGAGGTGGTGCGCTGGAGGAAGCCGGAGTAGGTGAGGCTGTCGCCGACTCTAAGGAATGCGGTGGTGGAGAGGGCGGCGGAGGTCAGGTTGGCGGGGGAGTGGAGGAGGGAGAGGGCGCAAGTCAACTATTTTCTTTTTATTTTTTCATATTATTTATTAAAATAATTAAGGAATTAATTAGAGTGTAAAAAATCTGAATTAAAAGTTTAATTTGGTCAAAATTGGGATTAAACCCGTTGACCGTTAGTTTTTAACGGAAATGTTGACGGAGGACCAAAATGATCAAATTTCCATATGTTCAGGACCACAAAATCCAAAAGATAATGTTAGGACCAAAAACGTAAAATGACCATATATTCAGGACCAATTTTGGCCTTTACTCGTTGTGAAAAACTTGTCCTAGTGGGCCAAGTATAAGAAGAGTCATTATATGGAGTTTGAAATAGTTTGCCACTTTTTCAAAAGTCATTAAAGCGTGTTACATTCTTCTACATATTACTCCCTCCGTTCCATAGTAATGGAGACGTTTCTTTTCATCACGAAAATTAAGAAAAATTGTGTTAGGTGAGTTAAAAACTAAGAGAATCAAGTGGAAAATGAAAAAGGTAAAGTGATGAAGACAGAAAAAAGTAAGAGAAAGTAAAGTAAGTGTGAGAAAATGTGTTGACTTTTACTAAAATGGGAAATGACTATATATTTACTATGGAACGTATCAAAATGACAAAATGATTCTATTACTCCTACTATAGAACGAAGAGAGTACTATTTTGTTCTTATTAATTACGTCCAGTTTATATTAATTCGTTTAATAATATGTTGAGATTAAATAAAAGTGCAAATGCTTGAATGAAAAAAAAAAATACTAATAAAAACCTACTCAAATAAACTTTCAATCATTTTCAATAATGATAAATGTACATAAATTGTATTATAATTAAATTTTTTGGGTATTTCACATTGAAAATTCAAGTATAAATATTAATAAATTTCAAATAAATTACTCCACATACTAATGATTCTGCAATAATTAAGATTTTAAGCATAATTAGTGGATCGAGTATTTGTTTGTCAAATAAAAGAAAACGAGTCTTACAATTTAATTTAGGTATTAAATTTAGGATCTTGATTATTATCAGGGATATTTTAAAAATGATAAAATTAAACAATTTGATTGATAATTTGATACTTATATTCAATTGAATCATCCGAGATTTCAATTGTTCTTAATCTTCTTATATTAAACTGAATCATAATTGAACAGTTTAATTGAATTTTATTTAGATCCAAATGAGTATTTATGCTCTTAGTTAATCTTAAATTCATTTGAACAATTTAAGTCGATTTAACAATCCAATCAAACATGGATTCATTTAAAATTCAATTGATTTTAGATCCAATCGAATGATTGGGAATATTTTTTTGATAGTTGATTCAATTTAACTAATCAAATGAATATTGGTTTCAACTGAATAATTAAGCTTAATTTTAAATTATAGTTGAATTTTATATCTAATTAAATAATTCAGTTATATTTATATTCAATTTATAACAAAGATCCAACTGAAGGATTCTGATATTTAATTTGAATTGAACTATTTATTGAATGGGTAGTGATAAATTAACAAAAATTGTATATACAAATTTGGATATTTTAGGTATTTTACCTTCACAATAAATTTATGATTATTACTCAATTTATGGTATTACATAATTAGCCTTCTATGCTCATTATGGAAAATTAAGTTTATCATAATCTTTATTACACATTTAGGAAACGTTTAGTAATCAATTCCATAGATACATTAATTGCATTTCTACTTATAACAAACGACTGCATCATTTTATACAAAAATTTTAATTTATATTTTTAGTGTTATCAACCAAAGAAATAATTTTATTTTGTATCTGATTTATTATTATTAAATAAATAATTCTTAAAATTTTAAGTTACAAACGAATACATGGCTATATAGTTAATATCTAAGTATTATAATCCAACAATTTAATTATAGTCGTACACATCTAATTATTTTATTATTAAATAATTTTTAAATTTTTAAATTATAGAATTAACTACATGCATATACACAAATTTATTTGTGTTACCATCAAAAAAATAATCATAGCTAGTCTTCACATCCAATGATTTTATTATTAATAATTTTTAAAATTTCAAGTTATAAAAATGACTACCTTATTATATAATTAATATCATAGTGTTAATAATCCAACGAAATAATATTAATATATTCCGCATCTAGTTATTCTATTATTAAATAATTCTTTTAATTCTAAGTTATAAAAACAACTACATGCATATATACTTAATTTCTGTGTTATAATAAAAATATTTAATCATAGTCATTCACATCCAATTATTTATTATCAAAATGATTTTATAAAAATGACTACATGCATATATACTTAATTTCTTTGTGTTATCATCAATCAAAATAATCATAGTATTCCCATCAAATTATTTTATTATTAAATAATTTTTATAATTCTATGTTATAAAAATGAATATGCATATATACTTAATTTTTAGTGTTATCATCCAACGCAATCATAATATATTCACATCCAATTATTTTATCAATAATTAATTTTTAAATTTCTAAATTCTAAAAATGACTACATGTATATACACTTAATTTCTTAGTGCTACCATCAAATGACATAATCATAGTCATTCACATCCATTTATTTTATTATCAAATTTTTTAAAATTTTCAAAGTTACTAAAAAATAACTACGTGATTATATACTTAATTTCTTAGTGTTATCTTCCAACACAATAATAATAGGAGTATCTCATATCCAATTATTTTATTATTAAATGCTTAGTACTTAAAATTCTAAGTTATAAAAACGACTACATCCATATGTACTTAATTTCTTAGTGTTATCATCTTGCAATTTAATCATAGTAAATTCTATTATTATTAAATAAATTTTAAAATTTTAAATTATAAAAATGATTACATGCATATAAATACTTAATTTCTTAGTGTTAGCATCAATGAAATAATCAAAGTCTTTCACATTCAGTTATTTATTACTGTTAAATAATTTTAAAATTCCAAGTTATTAGGACGATTACATGCATATATACTTACTTTCTTAGTGTTATCATCAAACAAAATAATCATTCATTCACATTCAATTACTTCATCGTTAATTTTTTGAATTCAAAATTATAAAAACGACTACATGCATATATACTTACTTTCTTAGTGTTATCATCAAACAAAATAATCATGATAGTCATTCAAATCTAATTATTTTATCATTAAATAATTTCAAAATTCCAAGTTATGAAAATGACAACATGCAAGTATACTTAATTTCTTGTTATCTCGAAATGATTCTAATAATATTACTACTCCTATTAAATAACTCTTATGATTCTAAGCCGTAAAAATAACTGCATGCGTATATATACTTACTTTCTTAGTGTTATTATCCAACGAAGTAATAACATTACTTCACATCCAATTATTTTATTATTAAATAGTAGTAATTATTAAAATTCCAAGTTAAAAATACGACATTATACTTAAATTTTTAGTGTTATCATCAAAAGAAATAATCATAGTTATTCACACCTAGTTATCTTATTATTAAATGTTTTTTAAAAATTTTAAATAATCATAATCATTCACATTTAATTATTTTATTACTATAAAACTCCGAATTCTAAATTAAATCATTTAAAATTTTAAATAATCATAGATATTCCTATCAAATTATATTTTTTTTGTTATAAACATAAATTTCTATAAGAAATTAATTTAAGATTATAAAATAATTAAATTTTCAATCTATTTTACAATTATTTAAGTACAATTTTAAAAAAATAAAAAGTACTTGCACCCTGAATAAGATATATTTACATGTATATGGAATAAAATGACTAGGAAAACTATATGTTGCAACAGTACTACTAAAACCGGCAAATTTATTAGGCCTGCTTAACCGGTTCTCCGGTTTTCGGGTACCCGGAATCGGAACCGGAACCGATCGGGTAATTGAAGAACCGGAACTGGAGACCGGTTCCGGTTCCGGTTCTAATGTTTTCATAAATTCCGGTTCCGGTTCCTACCCGGAACCGAATAATATATATTTGATCTGGTTTGACATCACAGACAACTCGTGGGCTAACGTGAGAACCATATTTCTTGATACTAAGTGGAGATAATGTAATTGTTGTTATATATAAGTTAAATCTAGTTTGGTGTCAGATTAAAATTAGGTAAATAATAAACAACTTTTCGTTAATTAGTATACTTAAATTAAAATTAAAACTACAAATCGGTTCCGGTTCGAAACCGGTACCGGCCGGTTCTTACCCGGTCGGTTCCAAACCGGAACCGGACGGTTCCGGATCCGGTTCCGGTTCCGAGATTCATGAGATTTTGCAACCGGATACCCGGTCAACCGGACCGGGTAGAATCGGAACCGGCCGAATAAGCAGGCCTAAATTTATCATACTTCAATTTATGAAAAGTCTCTAATTAAATGGCACCATTTTGTTCCATTGGTCAACCATATTTTTCATGTTTCCATATATAATCCATGTAATTGGTAGTGATTTAATTTAACAAATATAACAAAAAGGGTAATCAAGTAAAGGAATAAGTAGTTTATAAGAAAATCGGTTTAAATAAAAATCGGTTTAAAATTTAAGGGCATTTTGTATATACAATTTTTGTTAATTTATCTTTATCCTTATTGAATATTGGACTCAATTAAATATTAAATTTAAATTTAAATTCAATATAACTAAAATATAATTGAACAATTAAGTTGAATTTTAGATTCTTTTTAACAATTCAAGTTAGTTTAGATTATTCTTAGTTCAGTTAATCTGAAATCTACTTAAAATATTGAGATATATTGATTATGATTTAATTCATATACACAATCAAATGGATATAATATTCATTTGAGCCCTTGAGTTTACTTTTAAATTTAGTGTAGTCAATATTCAAAAACTAAGTTGGAAATTAGGATCAATTAAACGATTCAACTTAACACGTTCAAATGTTATCTACGAAAAACAATTACATATCAATAAACAATTCAACTTAACCACGTCTAGGTAGTAGTAACAACAATTACATCTTAATCACATTAAAAAATAATTAATCAAACACTTAATATCATTAAGATTTATTTTGATGATAAACAATTTACTAATTGATCTATATATTTTGCACTATTAAGTCTTGACCATATAAAAAATTTAATGAAACAAATATTAATGTCATTACGATTTTTTTTTACAAACCCAATAGTTAGATGAAAATAATTCATTGCTTGGTCTATCTAATTCTGTGTTAAATCTTAAGCACATTGAGCATCTAGTTAGTTTAATAAAATACTAATGTCATTAAAATTTCCTTTTTAAATTAAGTATTTGAATGACATTAATTCACTAATTGATATATCTATTTTGTATTATTAGATCTTAACCATTGGGATTCTTTCATAAACCAAACAGTTTGGATGAAAATAAGTCAATATATGATCATCTATATACTTTTGTGATATTAGATCTTAAACATATTAAAAACAATCTTTGATCAAACACTAATGTAATTAATATAATTTTAATTAAAAAATCCAAATTTAAAATTATAAAATTAAACCTAATATTGAAATAAAAGAACAAAGTGAAGGATGACAAAGGGAAGAGGAAGAAGAAGAAATTTTTTGAAATAATATCAGATTTATATTAGATCATTGAAATAATACTTATCATATTGAAACAATTAAAATGTGAAAAGTCGAAATTGCCCAAATGCTCAAAAGGGCATTTTCGGATAAAATGACCAATTTCGAAAATAAACTCTTAGTCCAGGGATATCTGGTGATATTTTTAAAGTCCAAGGACTATGAGCGAGATAAACCCATAGTCCAGGAACCATTTTTGTAGTTCACTCATAATAATAATAGTATAAAGAGTGGGAGAATGAGAGAATATATTATAATATCACTTTTGGTACTAGTTTTGTGTATGCCTAAAATATCCTCTATGACACAAATTGAAAAATGTACCCCCTCCGTCCCATAGAAATAGGCCTTTTGGATTTGACACAAGCTTTAATATATAATTAGTAAAGTAAGAGAAAAAAAGAAAAATTAGTTAAAATTATGCAGTGGATAGTGGCACTCATAAATGATAAAGTAAAAGAGAAAGAGAAAAAAGTTACCATAAATGAATATGGACTATTTGTATGAGACGGACGAAAAAGGAAATATAGTCTATTTCTATTGGACGAAAGAAGTATTTCTTTAGAAGACATTTTGAGATAAAAATTGCAACAAATATAAAAAAATGTGATTTATAGATACTAAAAACGATATAAAATAAAGATTAGGTATAGTTAACTCTAGTTTGTAAGCCTTTTATCATACTATAAGATCATACTTCAAATCAAATCATAAGGTTGCGTTTGATAGATCTCAAACAGAAACCACAGTAAAAACTTTGTGAAACGACCACACAAATTTCACACATTTATTCCGTACAACAAATAGTAAAAAGCAACCCGATTTTAAAAACCCGCAAATCCACGGGCCCGGAAGATAAACCCCGCGTCTCTCAGAGCACATCGCCGCCGCCGATCGCGCGCCTCTTCCCATAGGACGATGGGCAGTAATTCCTATCCGCATTGAGATCATACGGCGGCGTATCGGTGGCGAGCCACTGCTGGAAGGTGAAAGTCTGTTGCGCGCAGGGTAGGTGGTGACCAGGCGTGATGCGACCCGGAGCCGTCGGAGGCGAGGTGCATGTCGCAGACTGGTCCGCCCAGGCACGGGGCTCTGCCGCTGAAGATGTCCATGTTTCCTCTCTCGAAGTAGTCGTATCCGCGGCCCATGATCCCGCCCCATGTCTCTAGATTGCCGTTGTACATAGATAGCCTGATGATCGAATCGGTGCCGCCTTTAAAGATCGACCCGGTTTTGACGTACAGCGTGTACACACACTCAGGTCCACCCTGCGTATTTTTTTATTTCAATTTTCCATTCTCTAATTCATCGATCTAATCTGGACAAGTAATTAACATTGTTTCAATACAGAGAGACACTTACGGATTTGCATATGCTGAAGATGGAGAGGAAGACGAGGAGATTGATTAAATGGATGCTGCGCGCCATTGCTGCGTGTTTATGTTTTAGTGATCTGTTGAATATAAAGGGAATGGGAAAACCGAAAAGAAAGGAAAAGGTAAGATTACTTAAATCAATAGTATATATTTAGGGGGTGATCGGTTGACAAGATTGTATCCGAGATTAAATTTGTAGTGTGTTTGGTTAATGAGATTTATCCCCACAACTCAATCCTACATGGATAATCATGGGAATTAGTCATAGCTAACCCCCTATGACTAAAATAATCTCACAACTCAATCCTTGATTGTATCTTTGTATTATTTTATCTTGGAAACCGAACACCACCTTATTGAATTAAATTAGTACTACAGTTAAATGTATACCAAATAATTCCCCCTCAAACATGGATTTCAAATTTGGCAATATATACTACTCCCTCCATTCAGTCCTAGTCGAGACATTTTCTTTCATCACGGAATTTAAGAAAAAAAAATGTTTATTGTGTTAAAATTTAAACGGAGGAAGAGAAAAATAAGATAGGGAAAATAAAATACAATACGACAGAATGAACTAGGAAAGGAAAACTGAGTTAGTCATATGATTTGGTGTACATATAATATTTTCTAGTTGGTTATAACTCCATAATTGAATTTGCCATTCAACGAACCATTTATATTGGCTAGTAGTACCTAGCTTAGTAGCTTGTATATAATCAATAAAGATAAAGTCATCATATTTTTTAAAAGAATATCAGGTTTAATAATCAT
Organism: Salvia hispanica; assembly: GCF_023119035.1. Lineage (NCBI taxonomy): Eukaryota > Viridiplantae > Streptophyta > Magnoliopsida > Lamiales > Lamiaceae > Salvia > Salvia hispanica. The sequence continues at coordinate 47,297,369 of NC_062967.1, forward strand.
AATCAATATATATAGTACTCTACATATGAGGTTCTCAAAAGTAAAACAAAATAATTGTGCAGACAATAACTGAAGTGTAAAAACGCACTAACACAAACATAATGATACGTGCGTGCCACGGGAAGACGTCGTGATGGCTTAACCAAGCGTACAGCCAGACATAACGGTAGCAGCAACGTAACGTGGCTCTACCCTGTCTTAGTCGCGGGATGAGCCACGGATGAGACAGCATTGCGGTTGGGCTGTCGTGGAAGGTAGCGCGCACTGGGAGGAAGAGCGGCAAGCCAACACACCACACGTCCCTGATAAACACGGATTTTGCATGTTTTTAAGGCCTAGATTTGCCTCGTTTTGAATGCCAATTATGAAAATTATGTTCTTAAATTGCATAAGTTATACATTTTGGTATTTTGACGTGTTTGTTGATAAATGATAGAAAAAATGTGCAAAAAGGCCAAGGTGCAACAACCTCTATTCAAGACCATTTTTCCAGCGAGTTTGAAGTCCAATCAGTGCTTACTACATACTCCCTCCGTTACACAATAATAGATGCATTTCTTTTTGCGCATTCATTTTGAAAAAATAATTATAAATAGTTAAAGTGGAGAAAAAGTAAAGTAAGAGAGAGAATATTGTAGATTAGACCTTTCTCTACATTATTCTCTCTCTTATTTTACTCTCTCTCCACTGTAACTAATTAATATCATTTTTTCAAAACGAGTGCAGAAAATGAAATGCATCTATTACTATGGAACGAAGAGAGTACCATTCTCTTCCTCTTTGAAAGAGCTTCGCGTGGGTACCTTGAACATAAATCCCCAATGCGGACTCAATTGCTTGTGTCTTTTGGACCTCTACAATATGCACAACTTTGCACTCTATCTTCATAGCAAGTTCTTCATCTTCACGACTCTTCATAGCATTATAGATAGACAAAATGTGTCGTTTTTTGCCCATACGAAGAGTGAGCTCTCCTTTTGCTATATCTATCAATGCTTTTCCCGTTGCTAGGAATGGGCGCTCTAGGATAAGCGGCACATTCATGTCTTCCTCCATATCCATCACTACAAAATCGACGGGAAATATGAAGTCGTGTACCTTCACTAGAACATCATCAACAATTCCTTTAGGATAGGTGACTGATCTATCTGCCATCTGCAGTTTGATTATCGTCGGCTTGAGAGTGTCGATCTTCATCTTTCTGAAAAACGATAATGGCATCAAATTTATGCTCGCCCCCAGATCACACAGTGCCTTTGTTTGTCTGTCATTTCCAATGACGCATGAGATATTGAAACTCCCAAGATCTTTAAGCTTGGAAGTTAGCTTATTTTGAATTATCGCACTACAGTTTTCAGATATGTTCACCGTCTCATAATCAATCCACTTCTTCTTCTTGGAGAGCACATCTTTTATGAACTTTGCATATGTAGGCATCTCTTGCAGAGCTTCCACCAATGGTATATTAATGTGCACCTTCCTAAAAATATCGAGAAATTTGGAGAATTGCTCATCCAGCTTATTCGTCTTCACCGCAAGGGCACTCTAACTCTCGTAGGAATGGAGAGAGTGGGCATCTTTTCTGGCACTGCGTCTTTCTTGGTCTGAATGTCTACCTTATTTTTTCCCTTGGAATTCTCTTCTGCTCTGATATCTTCCTCTGTAGTACTCTTCTTTTCCTCTACGGGCATGGAAGGTCCTTCATAGCTTTTACCACCTCTCAAGTGTATGGCCTTGCAGTCTTTGGGATTGTTTATGGTCTGTGCTGGTAATTGGCCTGGTTGATGTTGGACTCCCACAGCTTGAGAGATCTGACTTATCTGATTGTCAATGCTCTTCATATGTACATTCAAGCTTTGCATTTCATTCTCAACTTTTCCCAGCCTTTGATTAATAATCTCCATGCACTTATCAATTTTCTCCATGTACTTGGTAGTCTGAATCATGAATGCTGCCAAGATATCTTCTGTAGTAGGCTTCTTCTGCTCATCGACCATTCCATTAGTTACTGTGAATCCCGGTGGTGGTTGCAAAACATTGTTAGGATTCCCATAGGACGGATTGGGATGCACCTTGTTACCATAGTGGTTATAGTTACCACCCCCTTGGTTGGGGCGATAGTTGTTGAAGTTCATGTTATTCCCTCCTTGGTGCACATAATTGACACCTTCAACTCCTCCTTGGATCTTTGGCCCTGACTGTCTCATCTCCATGATCCCCAGTTGAGTGGTCAAAAGATCTAGCTGCTGAGACAGTTTGTCTATTCTATCATCTTCTATAACAGAGGCCACCCTGTGTGACTTGTTTCTTTCATTATTTCATCTTTCATCAATGGAAGCTACTCTCTCAGTCACTTGCATGACATTATTCTCTCCTAAATGAAGCCCGCGCTCCAATTCAGTTCGCGCATTGCTTCTGGAGTACACCCCCTGTAAAATGTTATGACTTGATGCCCCAGACTTAGGCCATGCTTGGGGCATCTCTTCAACAGTGTCTTAAATCTAGCTCATGGCTTCTCGGATTGTCTCATGAGGCTTCATCTGGAACTGAATTATCTCTACTTGCCTCTTTAGAACTTCGTTGGGTGGGAAGTACTTCTCCAAAAATAAATCTACCATGGCATCCCACGTTCTAACAGATCCTGGTCCCATGTTATCGTACCAGTCTCTAGCATCATCTCTCAAGGAAAATGGGAATAGCCTTAATCTGATTTGTTCATCTCTCACCCCATTAAGCTTCACCGTGTTACATATCTGAATAAAATTGGTGAGATGCTTGTTGGGATCTTCATTGGCCTTCCCCAAAAGCATTAGCCTCAGCCATATTAAGCAATCCTGGCTTGAGCTCAAAATGATTGGCATCGATCCTATCGTTGCCAATTGGTGGATTCTCTACCTCTCTGTAAGCGTACATGTTTTGCACTGGCACGATGGCTTGTTGTCCCTATTTTTGTTTTAGCTGTTTCACCACATCTGCAAGTTGTAATTGGAGTTGTTGGACTACCGGATCTGGATGTGGTGCATTGTTCTCTTCGTTGTCCGCCTTTATTACTGCAACAGGAGTAGAAGGTTCTCTCTTAAGAGGTAAAAGTGATCGCCCTTGGTTGAGCCTTCTCTGAGCGTTTCTCCTTCGGTTGGATGCTTCAATCTCAGGATCGAATAACTCTAACGGTTGCCCCTTAGAGTGAGTGAGCATACAACCTGAAAAGAAAAACACAAAAGTAAGAATAACTCTAAAAAGAAAAGAAAAAAATAAAGCAAGTAAAATCTAGACTAGTAATCTTAATTTTTATCATGATATTAGGCTATAGTAACACAAAATTGTCCGCGGCAACAGCGCCAAAAACTTGACTAAACTTATTTTTAACACAAGTATACCCGCAAGTGTACGGGGCTAACGTATCAAATAGTAAGCAAAGAGTATCGTATCCACAGAGACAATCAGTGTCAACCTAATTACCACGAACCAACCTCAACTACTATCTAGATGAATCGGAAAGTTTGGGTTTTCTAAATCTACTTAAAAGCAACGTAAAAACAATTAAAAACAACTAGAGAACTAAAAGCAAATAAGAGAAAACAGATGTAGATCAAGGATGAGAAGGGTAGAATCCTACGGAATGGATAACAACTATCATATGCTCAACTAATTTCCAAACTATGCCAACAAAGGGCCTCAAGGGTTATTAAGCTATCACTAAGGTAAAACTATATCTTTTCTCAAAGCATATAATTTGTAGATTGCTACCTAGAACCGAAGTGTCCTTCCTAGAACCAAGGTAACAACTCCTAAAAGCCCCTAAGATACTTAGCTTCATTCAAAGGCTCAAATCTGTCGATTATATTGGCAAAGACGTCAACTACTCTTCTTTCAAATTAAACTACTCATCTCCCGAGTATTGTAGTAAAGTCCACATGCATTTATAAGGTGATCAATCAAATAAATGTATAAGCACAAGAGAAGTCAAAATAACTACATGAGCCAAGGCATAGAAAAAGGAAATCAATTAAACATAAGAATCATTGTATCTCCCCCGTAGAACTCTACGAAGGATTTAGCTACTCATGTTCAACACAAAAGTCAAAGAAATATTCAAAGAAATATTTAAAAACATTGTTTGAACAAGAATAAAACTAAAAGATGAACTCCTAGAATCGGATTAGGAGGATTGGAGGCCTTGTCTTCAATCTTGCGATGAATGCTCGTCCTCGGCTCGTTCTTCTCTTCTTTCTAGGTGAAAAAGTGGTATTTTTTGGGTGGGAGGTGTGTAAGTTACGTTTGGAGGCGTTTCCTAGGCATATATATATACCTAAGGTTGACTTTGGGCCCGAAATAAACTATCGGACGAAGCTGGCGGGTCACCAGGTTGGGTGTGCGTCGAAGCTGGCGAGTCGCCAGCTACTTACGGCATTTTTCTCGTCCTTTTCTGACGGTCGCCAGGTTCGTTTGCAACGAACCTGGCGGGTCGCTAGCTATGTCACTGCTCTGCGCAGTCTTGGTAAAATGGCCATAACTTCTTCTATCGAACTTCGATTGAGACGTTTAAGATATCCACGCGAAGCTCTTTCGAAGATGAAGAGAATGGTATGCATTACATGCGAATCGGACTTCAAAATCCCTAGAAAATCTGTCTCGAACATTGAGCAGCTGCACATCCCCATATTTTGTACATTTTTCTACACATTCTTCACAAAATGGTCAAAATACCAACATAATAGAGAAGTAGCTATAACCATGTCTCAAAGTACACAATATATGATCAAAACCAACTAAAACTATCCTCTAAAATCATGTAAAATCCAAGTGAATCAATACAATATTAGTACAATTGTTATCTGCAAAGTTTAGTTATTAAGAAACAGAGGGATGAAGATGCTTTTTTCCTAGCATTTGTTCAATATCTAAGCTTTACAGTAATATAAATCTTCTAAAACTGATAATGAAAGTGAAGTTACAAAGAATTTCTTAGCTTCTGGCACAAACTGAAATTACTCATCCCACTATTAATTCAAGGTTGCAAACTCATATACATACCTGAGTGCCCAAAAACGAAGATAAGAAGTTGTATTTGAAACAGCCCCGAGAACAAATTCGATTGTGTGTATAAGCTGATGTACAAAAACTTAACTGAACTCAAACTCCTCATGGCCATGGCCATTATTGTGGTTTGCCCCTGATTGAAGAGACTCCTCGTCTATTTTTGCATTTTAATTTGCTAAATTTTATTGAGTGGCATATATATATATATATATATATATATATATATAATATGTATACATGCAATTTCTTAGGGCATCACGAGGATGATGCGATGGACGGTGTTAGTACAAACCTATCCCACATTGAACATTTGAGGGAAGTTGGAAGGTGTGTATAACTCCTGTCCAACCCCAATTAGTTTGAGGCCTTTTGAGAGTGACCCAAAAACAAATCCGTGCGGGCTTGACCCAAAGCGGACAATATCAAACTAATGTTTGCCGACGCCAACAATCGTGACAAGTGGTATCAGAGCCAGGTTGGCGTCTGGTCTGGTCCGATTTGCGAGACCCATGTTCGAGTGGGGCCGACGATCCTGACAAGTCTGAGTCGGGCCCATTATGTGTTTCAATGTGGTCTCAGTTTGAGGGGGAGGTTTGTTAGTACAAACCTATCCCACATCGGACATTTAAGGGAAGTTGGAAGGTGTATATAACTCCTGCCCAACCCCAATTAGTTTGAGGCCTTTTGGGAGTGACCCAAAAACAAATCCATGTGGGCTTGACCCAAAGCGGAAAATATCAAACTAATGTTTGCCGACGCTAACAATCCTGACAGACTGGGTGTGCGTAACAGACGTCTACTTGAGTTCCATTATTCACAAATCCAGTCTTAAAAAGACGGATTAGAGACCAAATTAGGGTTCTCCATTTTTTTAATCTTGTGGTTAGGATTAATTTATAATTAATTTAATATTTTATTCAATAAAAACTTTTTAATTTTTTTTTTAAAAAAATAAATTTTTTTAATTTTTTTTTAATTCAATAAAAACTTTCCGGAGTAAATAATGTACTATATTCACTAAAAATGAACTAAATGAAGTATGTTATGAAGTAATTTGACATGTTATTGAAATACATTAATGATACAACAAATTTTAGTGTTAAACGTTAAGCGGTAGTAATGAACGATATTCAATAAATAATGAACCAAATGAACGTTAGTAATGAAGTAAATATGACATTTTATTGAAATACAACGTTAACTGTGTTAAACATCAAGCAGTAGTAATGAACTTATTACTTCATTCAGTCATGCTATTACTTCATTCCATTAGTTTATTACTTCATAATGTGTTATGACATATTTATCTTTCAGTTGATGTAAATTCGGTATGTAATGAATGCGAAAAATTATTTCATAACATACGTTCAATTAGTTCATTATTTAGTGAATAGTGTTCATTATTTACCCCAACAAGTTTTTATTGAATAAAAAAATTTTAAAAAATTAAAAAAATAAATTAAAAAATAAAAAATTTAAAAACTTTTAAAACTAAAAAAGTATTTATTGAATAAAATATAAATTAATTGTAAATATATTCAAACCATAAGATTAAGAAAATAGAGGGCCCTAATTTGATCTCTAGTCCGATCTTTAAGAAGGGTTCGACATTGATTACAACTCTATTTCAGTATATATCGATATACTAGTACAATTATATATAGTGTCGACGAGACGTGATCAATTGCTATTACTCCATAAATTTGGTACTTAAACCATTTATCTTCCTTTTACCTTCAACAATAATCAATAAGGATAAAGTCATCATCATATGTAATAATCATTTCTAAAAAGTATCAGGCTGATATTTTTGATACTGTAATCAATAACATAGTACAAATGGGTTCTGAAAAAATAAAACAAAAAAATTTGTGCAGATAGTAATTAACAGTCTTAAGAGTTGGAGTAAAAAGAAGGCAATAAAACAAACATAACGTGTTAATATTCCAATTTGGAGTGTGGTTTGGCGTTTGATTCACGGGAGGGCCATTCAATATTTTTCAACACAATAACGTCTCAGTAATATACAACGGACCACCACTTCAATCGAAACAAGTTGTTTGACATGTTATATTTGCTAATTGAAATATTCTCCAACTCTGATTGTTTAATGAATTGAATCTATGTTATTGATGTTTAATACTCCATTCGTTCCATAGTAATAGAGTCATTTTACTATTTAGGTATGTTTCATAGTAATAGAGTCATTTCTCCTTTTAGTAAAAGTCAACACATTTTTCTACACCTACTTTACTCTTTCTTACGTTTTTCTCTCTTACTTTTTTCTCTCTTCATTTCTTTATCTTTTTCATTTTCCACTTTATTCTCCTTCTACTTAACTCACCTAACACAATTTTTCTTAATCTCCGTGCCGAAAAAAAACGCCTCCATTACTATGGAAGTCCACGTGAGGGGAGTGGTTTTGGAATCGTGGAGCTTGTGGTGTAAGGTGCCGTTGGGGACGAATTCCATGATTATGGCAGGTTGATGGTTGTCGTCTGCGTAGGCGAGGAGTTTGACGTTGTTTGGGTGGCGGAGGTGGAGGAGGATTCAGAGCTCCTGCTTGAAGGCCTCGTGGAGGCGGTGGCTGGAGCAGTAGACTTTTATCAAATTAATATATATAAATGAATATTTACGAAAATATATTTTTGATTTTAAATAAATATTTACTAAGATAATGAGGGAATTAATTAGGGAATAAAAAATCAAAATTAAAAGTTTAATTTGGTCAAAATTAGGATTAAACCCGTTGACCGTTAGTTTTTAACAGAAATATTGACGGGAGGACCAATTGTGATCCGATTTGAAATGTGCATGACCAATTGTGATCCGAATTAAAATGTGCAGGACCAAAAAATAAAAAAGATAAAACTTTGAACTAAAAACGTAAAATGGACATATTGGCTTTGGTGGAAACCAAATGTCCTCCATAATCTCATTGCCCAAAAATCAATGTTGTCATCATTGGTTATGTCACTGAAATCGCTGAAGAGATCTCATGGCCGAAAACGGTTTCTCCATCATTCGTTGAGGTCACAAGCGATGCAATTTTATTTGAAGATCTAAACAAAGACAACGAGATGGAAGATTATTTTTCCGACTTCCACCTTGAGGGCAAGGTGGTTTTCAACGGTGGGGGAGTTGATAGGGACCTGATATTCTATTTTATTCCGGAAGGGAGCTGATATTCTCTCCGTATATTTATTTAGTTTATTTATGTTTTAGTATTATTTAGTTGATATGATTTTATTTACTTTCCCTAGTGGTTAGGATTTGATTTGCTTTTGATTTACTTCCCTAGTTTATATGAGATCTTTTTGTACCACACATATTATAAATATGTGTGGAGTCTTTTATTATTATCAAGCAGAATGAAGAATTAAATTATTAATCTCGTTCTCTCTTCTGGCGTGAAAACGCCCCCTAGAACCTCAACTAGGGTTGTTCTCTTTTTCTCTCTACAAATTCACTCAAATAATTCCTCCGATAGGCTAATTCTTATCAGGACCCCACTATAATATAATATGTTTGTGAGGGGTGGAGGAGGATATGGATTAGGGAATGCATTAGGTACCGGACCGCTACTATTCTAGTTGAGTTGAGTATATTAACTGTATGTAAAGAAATACAAAAGGCAAGAAAATAAGAATCGAGAGAATTTGTGTTGACGTGATAGGGAAGCGAAAGCAAATGCACAAAATGAAGGAGAAAATGAGGATCAGATGTAAAAAATTACTCCATTCGTCCCTAATAATTCGTCACCATTAACTGGGCACGAGATTTAAGAAATGTAATAGTAAGTGAGTTGAAAAAGTTGGTAGCATGCGGATCCTACTTTTATAAATTAGTTTTATAATAAAATGTGAGTGTAAAAGAGTTAGTGGAATGTAGGGTCCACTACTAAAAATGATAAAAGTGAAAAGTGAAATTTTTAGGGACGAATGAAAAGAGAAATAGGTGACAAATTTTCAGGGACGGAGGGAGTATAAAATGATTAGTAATAGGTATGCACAATGTATATTGCTCAGGATTCTAAAAATATAGATTTTGGGATGGTAGAGTTTTAATATAGTACCAAATTTTTAAAGTATTATGAGAAAAAGAAAAAGAAAACAATTAACACAGTATTAGTGCATAACTTCATAGTGGGCACTAGGCACACAACATTATTTAGTAGTACTCCACATAATGTCTCCGCCTCATGTATGTACATGTCACTCATGGTATGTGTGATAACGTTGAGTGAAGGTCGTCAACCACCGAAAGGGGCGCACATAGAGTTCTTCACAGTGCATTGAGCTCTCAACTCATGCCCAAATGTTACTTTGAAATATGTCTAGTTTATCTTAATTGTAAAATTTTCTTTATATTCAGCAGAGAAGAAATGTAACTTAACACGGTCCTTAATTGCAAACAATTAATTTAAAATTTTGTGTTGTTAAATATGTTGACACTATGCGAAACATGTTAGTTGTTCAAATTTTTTAAAGTTAGTATGTTAAACAATTTTTCTCCATTATAAGTAGTTAATTAAGAATTAATTAACCAAGTAGTCTTCTTATGGGTGCGACCCCAAAATAGTGTTTTGATTATTGTTTTGATTAAAGCAATGTATATATATATATATATATAGTCCACCATTAATTCATTACACACATAGACATAGCCATAGAGAGAGAGAGAGTATTGATATCACAACACAAAAGAGCACAAAACAAAAGGCGTAAACGTGATGAAAGCTTTGTGGAGAAGTGAAAAAGAGTGTTTATGTATTGGGGAAGAAAGGTGAAAATCTGGAAGAATATTTGCGTTGAGAGGTACGTGATTTAATTACTGAATCGTGCGTGCGCCATCCAATAGGAATATCATTTTCAACAGATATTCACATTTACTATTTACACTTGGGAATTTCATGAATTAATTGTTGGGGGGCCATCACCCATGCCCATCAAATACTTTTACCTTGCCAGTCTCAATCAAGAGCTATGAGTTTCAAGTTAGTTCCCGGCACATATATCGCCTCTTAATGACTTGCACGTTCCCCCCCACCTTATACTATTATTCCATTATTTTTTATTTCATTACCTCAATTAGTAATACTACTCCTTCACAGATGAAACGACAAAATTTTATTTGACATTTGTGTTTCAAAATTATAATATACCAACTTAGTTATTTACTGTTGATTCACATTGCATGCTTTAGTACTATTATATTAGTAGTAACTCTCTCTCTTCTCTCAGTGTTTTAGAGTGATCCTTGAGGCTTGAACTAAATACTGCTATGTAGTTCTACATGCTTATTATAGTATTTTGTTGCACTTATTCTGTGTTTTGTGCTCTCTTTTATTTTTTGTAATTATTGTAAAAAGAAGCAATAAAACAAACAAAATGATACGAGCGTGCCACGGGAAGATGTCGTGATGGCTGAACCAAGCGTACAGCCAGACATAAGGGTAGCTGCAACGCGGCTCAACCCTGTCTCAGTCTCATCCTGGCAGGACGAGCCATTGATGAGCCAGCATGGCAGCTGGCTTGTCACGGAAGGTAACGCGCACTGGGAGGAAGAGCGGCAAGCCAGCACGCCACGCGCCCCCCACGTGGTGCTCTGTTATTGGGGCGTGATGCGCACTCGTGGTCATTTTCCAACATTGTTTTATTTATTTACTTTTTCCAAATTTGAAAAATACGAAAAAAAATAAAAATAAATAACTAGTCATATTTTCTCTTTTTTCAAAATTTTTTATTTTTTACATTTCAACAATCACCTATAAATACTTTAGTTTTATCATATCATTCTTCTCACACGGTCACACCAAAACACTCACTACATCTAGTGAAGGAAGCCAAGGAGGGAACAAGAAGGTGGTTGGAGCTCAAGGAAGGGAATGAGGCGAATGAAGTCAGACGACCCCCACCCAAGGGGAGGATAAAACTTTAATAACCATGTTATTCACGGCCACAATTGCCGACACTTATTGTACGACGCCTTGCCAATTAAGAGCACATAACCAAGCACTTGAGTTTCTCAGGGTCAATTGGAATTTCCGCCATAGCCGCCGAAAGAGTAATTTTTTGGATTTAAAATGTGTAATTTTTAAATTTCTAGGATTGTATTTATATATTTTTTAATTATGTAATTTTTGGTTTTTAAATTAATTCGTTTAACATACATATTGAATCAATTTGCTAAAAGCGCCTGAAATCATACATATTGGGCAGCGAGTAAATTTTAGCTGAATCTAGGCCCAGTAATGATGGGCTGCAGCCCGGTTTTAAATATACTACTAGTAGTATGTAATTCTTTAGTTTCAGTTTTGAAAATGTGTAATTTATATTTTGCTTCCTACTATAATTGTTTTGACATAACAGAGCAGTTGTATAATCGAGACAAATAGAAACGTAGAGATAAAAATTTACGTGGTTCACCAACGTTGTGTTGGCTACGTCCATGAGCAGAAAACGGAGAACATATTATATTTAGATTGTTTTCAGATTACAGAGTTATATGCCCTACTTCTGTATAAATAGGCACATACGAACTAGACCCAATATAACAATTATGGCATAAAATAGAAACATAGTCAAGACCTTTTTTTTAAGTATAGCATTTGAGTTTCCTACAATACATTCTTCTACTACTATTTTGTTCTTATTAATCAGGCTAGCAGGTTAAATAAATCCGTTTAATGATATATTGAGATTAAATAAAAGTACAAATACTTGCTAAAACGAAAAATTTGTACGAACCTACTCAAACAAACTTTAATACTCCAATGCTTCTAGAAGGAACAAAAATAAAATAGGTTGTCTAACCGCTTGAATTAGTTACATTAAAACAAAAATAAAATATCTGGATTATATTAAAGTTTAAATTATACTACTATATTCTGATCTGACATAACTGAAAGAGTGGAACTTTGGACTAAAATCAAATCCATTGCTTCTAGAAAGAACCCATGCAGTAGTTAATTACGAAGCTCTGGAATTAAATATGGATCTGTTTGGGACAGGTAGGCATTCTTCTAGAATGCCATCATCTTCTAATGCCTGTCTCTATGGATGTGGATAATCAAGTACAGCGAATTTAACAAAGACCTTTCCAATTCATATTATTTGAATGTGGCATGTAGTATATTATAACGATATTTATTTAATTATTGCTAATCGTTACTGCATAACTAAGAATTATGTTGGTTTACATGTCGTTTGATTTTTATTTTAGTTGGATGTGAAGGAAGGTGGAGCTTCTACTCGCCACATCATCATCCACATGTATTGCTTGGCCAACCGATTATCTAAAAAGATATGCGCCTATTTTTGCATTTTAATTTGCTGAATTTTACTGAGGGGCATATACATGCCAATTTCTTAGGGCATCACGATGACGAGAGGGGGTGTGTTCATACTGCATACAGTATGTTATACTATAATTTTTAAATAATTTGATTTGATTATACATGATTTACATTTACTTCATCTATTTTATTTTCAAAATAGTTACCTTTCCAAATCTATACATATATAAAAGGGGAGTTTTGGGGATATTTATGTAATAACTATTAGAATTTTAGGGGTATTTATGAAATAGCCATTTAAGCTTAAAGCTATAATTTCTGATATCATAATCTAGCCATTTAAGAATAAAACCGATTACTATATAGACGTTGCCTTCCACATTTTGTAACTGCATGCCATGAAGATTTAAAATAAATTTAGCTTGGCAGTTACACTATTAAAAAATTTGTAACTGCTAGAATTGTGTTAATAATAATTATGTTCATTTGTTCATACATGTATCATTCAGCTTTATAATTGACGCGGATATTACTATAATTATTATCATAATTTCTAAATTATTTATAAATGTGCATGAAGCCAAGAACGTGTAGTAACGGTTACTAATAGTTATAATATTGTATTCCATGGAAGGTGTGAAATGATTCAAAAAAATAACTCCCACCCGTTTGGAAAAAATCCATTCAATCTTTTACACATGCAAATAAAGAGAAACCTACGTTAATAACAAATTTAATTTTAACCTAAGTGGAGAATTTGAAAAGTTTTAAAAGAGCCTCATATTTCATTTTTTACCCTATAAATATGACATTTGATCTACTCACACATGCCTACTTACCTTATACAGTTCAAACTTCATCTTTTTGTTCTTCCCATGAGTAGCAAGGTTGATACCATGGTACTATTCCACGCCTTGCTCAATGATCTAGAACTAACGAAAACTGATTCGATTATCAAGGTTCGTTGTATCCATGTCTATGAAGTTACCGCTCCTAGAGCCAAAGAACCAATGTCGTGAGTTTATGCTTTTTCGTTATGTTTGTTTTTAAATGCTTCTCTGTTTTTAAATGTGTGCGTAGCCGGATTGTAAAGGCTTCTCTGTTTTTAAATGAGCAGCGAAATGTTTTGGAAAATTATCCTAATTAGTACTTTTTGGGCTTATAAATATGTTGGGTTGTCCTTTATGTTAACACAACAAACGAGTCAATAGACAACCTTTTTATGTATAAACAGGAGAGCATGCGGTGATTGATAATGGAGAACTTGAGCTTGGCGAGAATGGATATGTGATCCGAGAAGATTGAGCCTTTGGAGGCTAGCAAAAGAGGCTAACACCGAAACTATATTTGCAATCCGAGAAGATGGATCCTTTGGATACTAGCAAAAGAGGACAACTCCGCAACTATATTTGCAATTGTTTATCTCTCTTATCTCCTTTTTTTTCAATGGAAGGGAAGGGAAGGGAGAGAGATAATGTAGAAATGAGGATTGCGTTCATGCATTTGTTGTAGTATTTTTTTTTCCTTCTTTTATTATTTTTTGTTTTTGATTATGTGTTTTAGTTGTCCTTAACTTTTTTTACATGCACCCAAAATATATTAATGATTTATTGGCACATGTACTGGGATTATATGTAGATGAACGTTCCTACTTATTTATTAATAATTTCAAAAAAATATATAAAAAAAAATATATTTTATATACATATATAAAAGGAGAGTGTTGGAAAAATTAAAAGAATTATGTCATTGTTGTTAATTTAAATGCATATTATAACAATAAAACTATATAATACTCCATATGACATGATATTTATAATAATGTTAGCTATTTTATAGTATTAGTATTGTGGTTTTTTTTATGTAATCTTTAAATGTAAATAATATATTTAATATATTTTTATTTTAAAGTTAGTGAAATTTGTATTCAATTTTTAGTATATTTAATATATAAATACAATTAATAATAAAAAAATTTTGTTAAATTATTTACTTTATGAAGTTGTTGTAGTAGGATATATCATGGGCTTGAAAGAATTATTAAGGAGGTAGCTTAGCCGTTTAACATAAATATGATATCTAAAAACTGTTATAAAATTAGATGCACAAAATTAATGACAAATAATTTATTGATTGACAATTAATATTATTTAGTGCCAATTTCATTTTAAATTTTTGGAATTGATGAGATTAATGAAAATATTGGTATTTAAATAATTAAATGCATAATCATAATAATGTAAATGGAATAATGGTATTTAAATATATAAATAATATAGTACTACATGTTTTGAGCTTTTTTCCTATTACAAGAAGATTGATTTGAGTAGTAAAAGTGAACTAATCGTTGATTGACTTGCAACTTTAGTGGCACAATCTTTTACATTGTTCTACTACGTTTCTACTTAGTTACGTTAATTGTACATTATAAGTTAAATGCGCATATTAAATTATATGAATAAAATATAAATAATTTAATTTAATTTTCGGCTCCAATAAATAATACCATTGGGTGAATAGATGCTTAAATGAATGCAAGCAAGATTTTTTTTGGTTTACCGTTCACATAGCCCTATTGTAAGGCACTTTCTTGATATGAGTATATAAACAGTTTTACCGCCAAGATTCAGGTAAAAAAACCTCTACTATCAGTAAGGATTAGCAAGTAGGCCGACCCAATGTAATGGAATATATCGAATACAGATCTAAAACCTCCAAAATGAAAGCAAGCAAGATTTTTTTTTGTTTACCGTTCACATAGCCCTATTGTAAAACACTTTCTTGATATGAGTATATAAACAGTTTTACCGCCAAGATTCAGGTGAAAAACATCTACTATCAGTAGGGATTAGCAAGTAGGCCGACCGAGTGTAATGGAGTATATCGAATACAGATCTGAAACCCCCAAAATAGAATAAGTGATCAACAAAGTAAAATTGAACTGTGATAGAGGGAGAATTTTATTAATATTTGGATCATTTGTTGGTCATGATGCGTATATTTTAAAGTTAAGGGTTTAGGATTTAGATTTCAAGGTTTGGGTTTTTAGTGTATAGGGTCACTATATTGCGATGAAAATGAAGCTCGACTAGAAAGTATCTAACCAGTGCAATCTTAAATTATAGCTTTTGATAAATAATATCTTAAATCTCATTAGTAGAAATGGTAATTACACATTCCTTATGTTTTTTTGTTTTGTGTGATGTAAATTTGCTTTACTTTTTAGTCTCATGGTCAGAGTTATTTTTCTATTTTACAAAAATAACGTTCAATATTATTTTCACGTATTTATATTTTAGCCGAATCTCGACATGATCACATTAAAATGCCAACACATATTTGTGTTGACATTTTAATAAACTGTGTTGACATTTAAATATCAATGTCAATATAATATATTAAAATATCAACTTAAGTTTACGTTAACATTTCAGTATCGTCATGTTGACATTTTAATACATTGCATTGATGAGTTAGCAAATTAGCAATTTAAGAAAAATTAACAACGGATTACACCCCGGTGGTCATATTTATTAAAAATATGGAAATGTACATTGATTTTTTTTTCAAACTTGCTATATCCACATATATTTTTTTTCTATATTTATGTACGGTTTTCAATATTATCATTATATAATACAGTGAAATTTTCTTATCTCAAATTTGTGACACAAATTGTTATAAACTCATCATTTGTATATCACAACTTTATTTTAATAAAATTACTACTTTAATCAAATGTATCATTGATATTAATTATTAAATACATTATAATTTTAGACCTCATATAATTTTATTATTTAAAAAAATATTTCATATTTGAAGAGAATAAAGTGGACCGTGCATAGTTAATTTGTTATTAATGTTATCATGTAAATTAATTTATAATCTTAAATCAATGTTTAAAATACCTTAGTCCGTGCATAGCACGGGTGTGATACTAGTTCTAACAATAAAATTCAACTCAATTGGTATACTAGTTTCATTTGAATTAAAAGGTAAATTAAGTATTCAAGTCAATGCCAATGAAAATAAAGAATCATACTTACACGAAGAGAGTAAAAAATTACTATAAATTTTAAATTTAGTGCACATATAATATTTTTACAGGCAATTAAGTCTAGTTTTAATATATAGTAGTACTATAATTTATAAGTATGCTATATATTGAAAGTTTTTTTCTAGTTAGCTATTAATTACTCCATAAAGTAGGTATTTAAACCATTTATTTCCTATTACCTTTATTTAACAATAACCAATAAGGATAAAGAATAATTTTTTAATAGTATCAGGTTGATATTTAACAATCAATAATATGGAGTAGTACAAATGGGTTCTGAAAAAATAAAACAAATAAAATTGTGCAGGTAATAATTAAAGAAAAACAGTCGTTGGGTTCGAGTTAAAAAGAAGGCAATAAACAAACATAACGTGTTAATATTCCAATTTGAAGTGTGGTTTGGCGTTTGATTCACGAGAGGGCCATTCAATGTTTTTAAACATAATAACGTCTCAGTTATATGCAACGGACCACCACTTCAATCGACACTAGTTGTTTGACATGTTATATTTGCTTATTGAAATATTCTCCAACTCTGATTGTTTAATGAATTGACGCTATCTTATTGATGTTTAATAGTAGTACTTATTTCGTAAGTATACTTTTCAATATATTGACTAGTTGAGTTAATTGTATTGTATGCAAGTTTGACTTCAATTTTTTACGTACTACTAGTTGAGTAGAGTATGTTGGAATCAAATTAATGATTCACATAAATCACATATATCAATACTATTGATAAACATAAAGCGGAAGCGTACATGAATTCGGATTCATGATGTTGTTGATGATTCTGAAGTTTGGAAATTAGTCTTTCAAGTGACAATGTTCTCTCACATATTCTCTGTGATCTGTGAAGTCTTGATATTATATGTCTGATCAATAGGAATGAGAATCTATTGACCTATTTATAGGTTGCACTTGGGGACCATAACCATGTATTTAGAGAGAATAAGTCCCTAACTTTATTATAACTTTAATTTCACTCATAACAAAATTAAAGTTATCCAGAGTAGTATCTGCACAACAGTCCTCATACATTCATAGATAATCTTTTGACCCTATAATTTATATAACCTTAGTAGATCACATAATCGGGTCAATCAATAAATAGCCATAAATATTATAATCTTTAGACTATTATGTTAGATCATATTAAAATGTTCCAACAGTATATTCATATATTGAGTGTATGTAAAGAAATAAAAAGGCAAGAAACTAAGAATTGAGAGAATTTGTGTTGATGTGGATAGGGAAGCGAAAGCAAATGAACAAAATGAAGGAGAAAATGAGGATCTGATGTAAAGAAATCATTAAATTATTAGTAACAAGATAACTTATTTATATTGCTTTGTCCCATAAAAATATAGATTTTGGAATGGTACTGAGTTTTATGTAAAATTTATAAAGTATGAGAAAAGAAATAATTAAAATAATATTAGTGTATAACTTTATAATAGGCACACATTATTATTTAGTACTCCATATAATAAGTGGCTCATAATGCATAGC
Organism: Salvia hispanica; assembly: GCF_023119035.1. Lineage (NCBI taxonomy): Eukaryota > Viridiplantae > Streptophyta > Magnoliopsida > Lamiales > Lamiaceae > Salvia > Salvia hispanica. The sequence goes on from NC_062967.1 coordinate 47,315,278, forward strand.
ACTCATGGTCTGTGTGGCAATGTTGAGTGAAAGTCGTCAAACCATGGACCATGGTTGTCCGAGTGGAGTGTCGTCCCTGAAAGTGAACACAATTAATTTTGAAAGAGTATATAAAACTTAATTAATTTTGAGACTTTGAAATGCGTCTAGTTTATCTTAAATCGTATACTGTTCTTTATATTCAACGGAGAAGGAAATTAAAACTTAACACGGTCCTGTCCTTAATTGCACACAATTAATTTAAAATTTTGTCTAGTTAAATATGTTCGAAAACCATGCGAAATATGTTGGTTGTAGTTTATGTCACATAAAGTTTTTTAAATTTTTGTAAGTTAATATGTTAATCAAATTTTCTCCATTATAATTAATTAGCCAAGGAGTCTTCTTACAGGTGCGACCCCAAAATAGTGTTTTGATTATTATTCTACTGCTGTTTTAAGCATAGTAATAGTTGTAGTAAAAGTTTGTCCCACTTTTTTATTTTCATTTGTCTCGTAAATAATTAGCCAAGGAGTCTTCTTACGGGTGCGACCCCAAAATAGTGTTTTGATTATTATTCTACTGCTGTTTTAAGCATAGTAATAGTGGTAGTAAAAGTTTGTCCCACTTTTTTATTTTCATTTGTCTCATAAAATTTGTGTCTTCTCACTTTTTATTATCGAGGGAACATCTTTTTAGGTCTATGAACTTTGTCAAAGTATCATTTTAGGTCCGTGAACTTTGAAAATATCATTTTAGGTCCATCAATTACAAATTAATATCATTTGAGATATTTTGAACTTTTTTCGGACGAAAACGCCCTTAAGGCCTTCAAAGGGCAATTTGGACAATTCTTTCGCCACTCATCTTGCGTCAAAGACCTAGAGTCCAACAATTTTTTTTACTACTATTTAATTCAATCACCATCCAGATTGAATTTAAATATAATTAAAATTTTCCGTAAAAGATAATACTCCGTATTTGTTATTTTTCAATTATTAGATGACCAATTATTTAGGGATAGTGAATTGGGACTTGATACTTTATTTTATTTTTCAATCTAAACTGCATTTTAAGAACTTACTATAGGTGATTTGTGAATTATATTTAGTTTATTTGTTTTGAAATGATAGCTATTAATTTGGATTGTCATTCGGAGTATTATTTATATGAATTTCAGAATGGAGAATAATTACTATCCAAATTGAATCTAAATATAAAAATTTGCCGTTAAAAATTGTTGGACTATAGGTCTCTGACGCAAAATAAGTGGCCAAAGAATTGTCCAAATTGTCCTTTGAAGGCCTTAAGGGCATTTTTGTCCGGAAAAAGTTCAAAATACCTCAAAAGATATTAACTTATAGTTGACGGACCTAAAATGATATTTCTAAAGTTCACAAACCTAAAATGATACTTTGTCAAAGTTCGTGGACCTAAAAAGATGTTTCCTCTTTATTATTGAATCTCATATTTCACTAATTCATTCATACTCACATTTTATTATAAATTTAATATATTAAAATAATATTCACGTTCCATTAAATTTTTCAACCTCATTTTTTATTACATTTCTTAAAACTCGTTTAGAAAAGGGTGATCCGAACCAAGACTACTTAAATGTCGCCCAAATCATCTATATAAATCACCACCATAGATCTTACCCTTGGCGGCCGTCCTCAAAAATAAAGCAAATGGGTCTCCTCTTCTACGCAATAAAAGTTCCCAAAGTCATCACCGTAGCCTTCTTCCTCAACCTAATTTCCTACGCCCGCCATCTCCTCATCGCCGCCCTCACACATCTCGGCCTCTACAAGCGCCCGCCGGCGGAGGAATCGCCCGAATCCGGCTCCTCCACCAACAATTACATCCTGCTTCTGGACAGCTCGTCCCCCTCGCTGGTCCCGATCCCGGTCCACGTGGTGACCGCCGCAATCAAGAAGCTGGTCCCCGTAATCGAGTACGAGGACAAATTGGGAGAGAAGGGGTGTAGTATATGCTTGGAGTGTATAGAAGGGCGGGATGAGGTGAGGGAGCTTTGCAATTGTACGCATTTGTTCCATAGGGATTGTTTGGACACGTGGATTGATGAGGGTCAGGTGACTTGTCCTCTGTGTAGATCCATGTTGCTGCCTCCTAGAGTTAATCTTCTCAGATCTAATCAAATTCCTAATTCCTAGTTTTTTTTACTTGGGAATTGTTGTTATTAGAGTATTTCTCTTGCAATTGTTTGGTATATACAGAGCTTGAGTTAGCTTTGATCTCTGTTGCTTTGATTTAAACTGAATTAGAAAAGGAATTGGGATAAAAGAAGGGAGAATTGGTTTTGACATTTTGAAAAGGATGTAGTAATAGGTTAGGGGTTGATTAACTAATTCCATTTTCATTTTGTGAGTTTGAATTAGCAAGGGAAGGAATTGCAGGCTTTAAATGAATACTCAATTTTAGGGAGATTTTGCTTGTCATGTGGTGGGGGATGAAGATGAGTGCATGTGGTGTGCTGGTGTTGCTGCTTTTGAATTTTATTGACTTGTTGGAGTGAGTGTGTTGAATTGTTGATGATGGATCATCATGTCTTTGTTGGACCGGCCGACACTCCAATTCTTTCCTCTCTTTTGTTTCTTTCTAGAAACCACTTTCATCTTATTCATTTTCATAAGAAATGAAAAATGTCGTCACCCTTTCACACACTAGTTTTTACTCCCTCCGTCCCGGCTAAGATACACATTTCTTGGTCATCATGAGATTTTTAAAAATTATTGATTAATGTGTTTAATTAGAGAAATAATAGGAGAATGTTAAGTATTTGAATAAAGAGAAAAAAGAAAGATGAATATTTTAATAAAAGTGAGAAAAAATGGTTGTGTGTATTAATGAGGAAGAAAAAGTTTTCAAAAAAAGAAATGTGTCATTTTAATTGGGACAAATTTCAAAGGAAAACGTGTCATAAGTGGCACGGATATGCTAACTTGCCATATCTATCTCTGTTTTAAGATACTAACGTTACATAAATTGTGACTGAAAATAAATAGCTAGATTTCTTCAATGCCAAAACATTCCAGTCTGGGTACCATAATTTGGGACCCCCTTCTCTCCTAGTGATATTGCTGAGGGGGTTGTATGTAGCAAATTGCCTTAATTTTCGGCCATACACTCAAACAAATTGCCTTAATTTTCGGCAATACTATCAATCAAGTACTAGAGAGTGTATTCGCCTAATTTGAAACGTGGAAACCCATCATCATGGGTATCATGTATGCCGGTTGGGAACACTTGGATTGTTGTAAGAGCATCTTTACTTTTGAGGATTATGTATCAAAAAAATAGCACTACTCCATGCCTAATTTCTTCTGTCATTTGGGTTAATTTTGCTTGATTCATGAGAATTTGAAAGGATGGGATCGTAGACATTCTAGTAACCAAGTTAAAAACACTCAATCATGTATTTTATCAATCACGAATTAAAACTCCTTAATCATAAGAAAATACAAATATAGTGGTGTCATTTTAAATTTATAAGTCAGGTTATAATTTGGCAACACACGGAGTATTATTGATAAAAAAAATGTCCTGGCCCGGGATCATATAAGAATGGCCCAATAAGTGCGGCTTATAGTAGTAATAGGGAGTAATTTATAAAGATCACTCCATTTAGAGTAGGCTGGCCTCATAAACTACAGTTTGATCAGGCCAAAAAATGGATGGGATTATACAGATCCAGCCCAACAACTGAACTCTTTTGTTCAACATGAGCTAATACTGATATGGACTGGTAACAATTTTTGCTGGAGAATGGAAATTTTTAACTTAATTTGTAGGAGTAGTTTAGATTTATTATATCAATTTTCAGCTTGAATTTTGAGATTAAAATGTCAAATAAATGAACCAATATGTTCCAAAAATGGTTAAAGTACATATACTAAGTTTATATAACTAAGTAAATAAAATGATTGATTTACATCGCGCAAAATTTGAGATAAAGTTAGGATTTTATAATTTCTGATATTTTCTCATGTTGCAAATGAAATTGAAATAGGAACAAGAATGAAAAAGAAATTGGAAATGGCTTTTTATATAAGTGCCTTAATAGTAATGGAGTATATGTTTTTAGTTGCAACTTATAACTTATATTCAATGGTTTACGTATTCATTGTTACGGTTAATAGGTTAGTAGATCACTAAAATAGAAATAACGTTTACAAACGGTCCAAGTTTTCCATATAAATAAATTGCAGATGATTCACGTCTAAACATAATATTTGATAAACAAAAACAACTATTAGTATTAGACAAGATTGACATTGCACGTTTGAAGATATGTGTGGGTATAAATGAATCATGAACTAAAATGGTCGGTAATAGAGACGTCGGGGTTTATTGAAGTGAAAATGAAAATGTCAGCTGATGAAAATGATATTAAATCGAAAATTTTATCATTACTATTTGGCAATGTTTATTTATTAAAAATAAAAATAAAATAGTGTGATTGAAATTTGATATAGGATAGTTGTAAATTGTGGTCTAAATGATGCAGCAAATGATTAGCAGCTTTCACATTGGACGGCAGGCCATCTAGCTAGCTACCCTACAAAAATCGTTTTAATTACTCGTCTTAGGTTCGTGAAGTCAAGAGAGTGAGTGACTCAAATTCTATGAGTTTGAATTTCTGGATTTCTTCTGTACAATTTTCATTTTTTATACTATATATAACGATTTCATTTAATATATCTGCCTAGTTTAATTTACCGAGCTTTTAGAAAGATTTTTTCATTGTTAAATACAATGATATAATAAAAGTTTAGTACAATGCACACATGTTCCCCCAAAATACTTGTAAAGCTAGCTAATCGACGGCTATTCATAAACCGAGGTGCTTTGCTCAGGCTTATTTATCGTACAATTTCATGAGCTTATTCAAAACAAATTTTCTAAATTTAGATATGTATATATACAAAACTAATTATTTAACACAATATATTCATTGGGTGACTATGATAAAGAAAAGTATTTTTATATTTAATAGTACAGTAATTACTAATAATAGAGAGAATTAGAATTGTGTATGTGATTAATGCTTTATATTTCAAGTAAAATCATTTATTAAGTTGTTCACGAGCTAACCATTCAAGTAAACCTAGAATAAAATGCAGAAAATAATACTCCCTCTGTCTTATTTTAAGTGTCCCAATTTAGGAGTCCTGATTGAAATATTTCATAAATGATAATATGCCTCGCATTCTACTAATTTTTTTCCACTTACATTTTATTATAAAACTAATATATAAAAGTGTGACCCACATTCCATTATCTTTTTTCACCAATTGTCCCTTACATTTCTTAAAACCTGTGCCGAACTCAAATGAGACTCCTAAAGTGGGACGGAGGGAGTAGTAAATAGTAGGCAATGACGTTGCGGCAGAATGCCATCCAGATTGAAGTGACTTTAGATTAAGCATCGTTTAAATCTCTTGAGCGAAAATTCAAGTGACGAGGAAAAAGGTGCACCCTATACAATTTCGTAGGAAGGCGGAGCCACTTGAGAAGTATACGGTAAAATGTCCGCTCTCAACTTATTTTATTTTTATACCATTTTGTTTTTTTTAATATTTCAAAATTTTCAATTTCCTTTAAAATTGTTCCAACTCGAAAAATTTTCTTCATATTGAATAGTACATATTTTTGTCCATTCTGAATTGAATTCCTAGCTTCGTCTATGTTTTCGTAGATGTACCACCAACAACTTTGTTACCTCCGGCGTAGGTAGGCGTAGATATGGTAGACACTAGACAGTGAAGTGAATCGTGGCATACCACAAATGAGTATAAGCCACAAGTTAGTTATTCATCATTTTCAGCACTACAACTTTATTTTTGACTTGCAACAGTACTTATATACCGTCCATTTATTTAGATCCATGTTTCTTGAATTCAACGTATCAATATGATTCATCGATATGAAATAGGTCACATCACAAAAATTTAGATGATAAAACAATGGAATTTTCTAGAATTATTCAAACTATACTTGAGAATTTCAAAGACAGCGAGCGACTGCATAAAATCGAATTGAACCATTTAAAATCGTTGGTCTTCGTCTTCAAAATTAATTATACGATACACATAAAGTCTTTGAAGCTGCCTCAGGAAATTCAAATATGAGATGCCTAAGGAAATTCAAACATTTTCACTAACATTATTATTACAATTTATGAAATTTAATAAACATGATCTTTTTTAGTAGTATATCAGACGGTATTTTATTTGCAAATGAAGTCAATTACTATAAATCAGATTCCTTTCCTTTGAGCAATTAATAATTGAAGGTTTTGAACATCTTCACATGGTTTGGTCAACGTCATTTGTTTCATACTATTATGTGGAGCTGTGAAAACATGAAATTGTGATAATGATAGAAGTACTATATATCTCGTGATATTGTATCATAAATAATACTTAATTCATTAATTCATGACCACAAAAGATAAACACATGATTTTCACTTATAATAGTTAGTACTACAGAAACCCCAATATCGTGAAATTATAATGACACGCTAAACATAATGAGTTTAATTTCTGTTTCTTTGGTCTTTCTACCTGTACAAATATGTATTTTTGTGGAGTGAGGGAGTAAATATATACGTACAAGTTTTAAAAATGCATGTATATCTATACACATGTTGCGCAAAACACGCACACAAGCTTCACGCAAATTACAAACAAATAGTATTAAAAATTAGGTGTGGTCAAAGGCTATAGATAATTATAACATGATTTTCAAAAACTCATATTCATTTATGATGAGTCGATAACATATGAAATTGAATGAAAAATTTACTTGTTTTCAGTTGATTACATGACAAATATAAATAACGCAAGATGTATATTTAATTTACTAAATAAAACTAAATCAGACAGTGAAAGCAAACAACTTGAATTCAGACAATTTTTTGATGTACATGCTCAATTTTTTAGTGTAACTAACTTGTAGCTAGTTAAAGAAATTTAGGCCAACAATTCTATTTACATGTATGTATTGTATCTCTATTCTTAGGCATTACTTAGTTGATGTATAGCCACATTTCACTTTCTAACGTCTTGGTGGCGTAATACTCTAATGGGCACGATAAGAAGAGACTACACTTTTAAATAACTTTACTACTACTATTTTTTCAAATTCTCCATGATTAAAGTTTTTGTTTTATGCTATCTATAATTTCATTCTCTGAACCATTTTTTCACTATACTATTTATGACCCCACGTCACTTTAATTTTACCTCATTCCAATATGTATTTGTATAGATCACTTATCTTCGCTTAATAAATATTTATATGGAAATTTCTTGTTAATTCACCTTCTTATGCGAGTTTCTTTTTCCTAAAGATATGATTCGGAATCATTATGCTTTTTGCCTGGATAGTTTCAAAATACTACTATCTGTAAATGTAAAATTAAAGGTTTTGGATCTTGGGTCTGTCTATTTTTTTCTTCTTGAAGTGTGACCCCTCTTTACATGTAGGGCGTCGTAGTTCTCTAAAATTTCATACAGAGTAAAGATAAATAATCAAATTTTATACAACCAAAACAAGATTATATTAGCTATTTTGATGTGTTCATTAAATATTAAAATAATAAATATAGTTAGTTAACAAATTAAAAACAATTTATTAGTTTTTTGTCTCATTTTCAATTTTTTATTTTTATATTTGAATTATTTCTCTATTATTTTTCAAATTTAAATTAAAATATACATTAGTTACATTTTATGGTTCAAAAAATTTTAAAAAATTATACACAAATACCATAATATTATGCATGTTCCCTATACTATATGTATGTCTATACTTTTTAATTAAATGCATAAATAAATTACTTTTTTCTCAAATAAATCAATTTTTGGTTGTACAAAATTTGGTTGCATAGACTTATTGTTTCATATATTCTATCGCATTTTTTTTTCTTCCTTTATTTTTTATCCTTCTGTGATTTGTTTTTTTAAAGCAGGTACTCCCCCGGTCCCAAGAAAGTTGAGTCACTTCTTTTTGCACTCGTTTTAAAAAAATCCGTAATAAATAATTTAAGTGAATTAATAGTATAGTTAAAACAAGAATAATATAGGTAAGAATCTTTTCTATAATATACTACTCCCTCCGTCCCGCTTTAAGAGTCCTGGTTGATCAATTTTGGGCGTCCCGCTTTAGGAGTCCCGGTTGAGATAAATTAATAAAAAATACCTACAAAGTATTAAAAGTGTTAAAAGTGAGTCCCGACATCCACTACAACTAATAAAAAAAATGTTAAAAGTGGGTCCCAACATCCACTATAACATTTATTTATTGGACACTCAATTAAAAGTGGGTCTCAACATCCATTACAATATTTATTTATTACACACTCAAACACTTTTTTCTTAAAACATGTGTCCGACTCAATCGAGACTCCTAAAGCGGGACAGAAGGAGTATTATTATCGCTTTTACTTTACTATTTATTCACTTTAACTATTTATTTCGATTTTTTCAAAACGAGTACCAAAAGAAAGTGACATAATTTTCTTTTATAGGGACAGAGAGATAAATTTAAATATTTATCTTTCATAAATGCTATCGTGTATAATAATACTATGCATTTCATGTTGGAAATTTTGATTCTAGAATCTATAACAATTGGTTTTTCAATATTTGTTGATAGCTAGTGTCCAACAGTACGACTAATAAAATGATTTAGGTAGATCGTGGCTTTTCTAGTAAGAGGCCAGACAATTTGGTTGAGTAAATATCTTCGAGCTCGAATTGAAAACTCCTAAATGTTCATTCAAAATGTAGTCTTGATCAACCCATTTTTGGACCTCGATTAAAGGCTCATGTACTAGCTTGATTGAAAGTTTGCGAACAAGATCGGTTAACAAGCTCACATATGTATATGTATCCCCAACCCCAAGACCCCACATTTACACATCCCATTCATTTTTCTTTTATGCAAACTATCAAAGTGAAAAACCATCATAAATTTTATGAGAATGAAAATAAAGTTAGGTAGTACTCCCTCCGTCCCACAGATTTATAGTCACATTTAGTTATGACACGAGTTTTAAGGAATTGGTGAAGTGTGTAATTAATGAAGTGAGATGGTGGAGTGTGTAATAAATGAAGTGAGATAATGGAGTGTGTAATAAATGAAGTCAGTTCGTTGAAGGTGGGTCCCTTTTTGATTTTTTTGGTTTTTTTATTTTTATTTTGGTTTATTTTTATGTTGATAATGACATTTGGGTGTAATTTTAGTGAATAATGGGGTAAAATTTTATGTCCAAATATGGAAAATTCTAAATGTAACTATAAATATGAGACAGACTTTTATGGCAAAATGTGACTATAAAACTGGACGGATGGAGTACTATAATTTTTTTATAAAACTTGGATCCGTAAGGGTTTTTTTATCACTCATAACTAAGGGAGGGGATTAGATTATCCGGTTTTATAATTATTAAACCAACCAAATGGAGTACTATATATATATAATTGATTAAGCCCTAATATTTTAATCCATCACCCTACTTTCTTCATAGTCGAACTCATGTGCTCTTTCTACGAAATATCGAGAGGCTTGAACGATGCAACCGAGTAGGTTTGAAGTTTGAACTGTCTCCCTAACAATATTAAATCAGAGCACATTGCACTTTCAAATGGTATTATACTATATACTCGTGTTGACAATTTTTATTGTAGTTTGCAAGTAGGATGTAAAAGTAATTATTTTCTTATAAGAGAATTAGACCCACCACCGAAATACTATATTAATCTGTAATAAACTGAATTTTTGTATATCCAACTACTCTGTCTCAATGTAACTTTATTGATTAAGAATTTAAGCATTAAATAAAATAAATTTAATTACCAAAGAAAATACAAAATGTTATTATGATCCATGGACTTTAGTAATGGTTAGGCTCCAACTTTGACTTCGAACGTAAAAACTTGTGGTCATTAACAATTTAACATTATGTATTATTGATCATTAGATATGAAGAAATATTAAAGGACATTGTTATGTACTCCTAGTACATGTTTCCGTCCACACACAACCTACAAAAAAAAACATTTAATTCGTTGCAAACGTCAAGTCCTATAATATTTCAAATTTGTAGTGCAAATTAATTTTCGTTAATAGATCCAAAAAAAAAAATGTTTGATCTCTACATACTCCTTTCATCCAACAAACAATAAATAACTACTTATTATGCAACATACTCTATTGAGTAAAGGCCAAAATTGATCCTGAACATATGATCATTTTACGATTTTGGTCCTAAACTTTATCTTTTTGATTTTTTGGTCATACACATTTCAAATCGGATCACAATTGGTCATCCGTTAATAGTTCCGTTTAAAACTAATGGTCAACGAGTTTAATCCCGATTTTGATCAAATTAGACTTTAAATTCTGATTTTAGACTCCCTAATTAATTCGCTAATTATTTTAAAATATAAAACAAATAATATTAAAACCAACCCCTCTTCCTGAAACTGAAAGGGTTTAAGGCGGCGGCGGAATGTCGGCGAGCTCGAGCGAGTGAATTCTCTGATTGCATCTGGAGCTGATGTTACCTACTTCGACATTGAAGGCCTCACGCCGCTGCCGCCAAGAATGGCTTCTCGGAAGTGGTCAGAGCCCTCCTCCACGCCGGTGCACCGTGGAACGCTCTCACCCCCTCAAATCTCTCCGCCGGAGACTTCGCCATGGATAATAGCCATCAATCTGCCTTCGACCCCCTTCTATTTTTTTTAACTCATGAACCTTTTCCCCCATTTTACATCCAGAACCTGAGGAAGAGAGTAGAGAAACTGTCTACATTGTTGTAAATTGTCGTAAAACAAATTCTAGGGGATTATTTCATAAATTCAACTCAGCCATGTTTTTTAATAACCCATTCTATTTTAATTTTTTTTAATATTATTTATTTTATATTTTAAATGATAATTTATTAAAATAATTAAGGATATAATTAGGGATTAAAAAATCAAAATTAAAAGTCTAATTTAGTCAAAATTGAGATTAAACCCATTGACCGTTAGTTTTGAACGGAATCGTTAACGGAGGACCAATTGTGATCCGATTTGAAATGTGCAGGACCAAAAAATCAAAAAGATAAAGTTTAGGACCAAAATCGTAAAATGATCATATGTTTAGGACCAGTTTTGACCTTTACTCTACTTTATTTGGGTATAATACATAATAGTATTTTATTTGAGTACAATCAATAAGCATCATTTTCGCTTAATCTAATTTTTGTGTTACTTATTTTATTTTTTATATTTAATTTATTATAATATTTTAAAAAATGTTCCCACAAGATTTATAGACTATAGAGTTAGAGTTGGAATTTATAGCCCAATAACATATCTAATCCGATTAGCCCCGACCCAAATCTTGATGGAGTGATCTACGATGCAATTATTGTCTATTCTTTACTTTGTTTGGCAATTAATTCAAACTTTAATAGTGATTTAGATATAAAAAAAAAGAATAACTACAAAAAATTAACCATCCAAATTTTAGTATATATACAATAGTTTTTATTAATATATAATGATAGATAAATAAACAAGTTTCACAATAATAAATATTTTCAATTTTATAGCAAGCTTTAAAAGTTATTAAAAATGTACTTTTATTTTATTCATCCAAATATTAAATTAAATATTTTAATATGCAAATATTCATCATAATTTTTTCTTATATGTTACAATTCAAGATTAATAAACCGTTATTTTTATGTAATGTCATGTTTTCTAAAAAGTTTTATACTAGTACTTAATCGAATTTGCATTTATACTTAACATAGTAAATAATATCTTTAAACTTTAGAAATAGATAATAGAGTAAACAAATTAATTTTCATATTTGGTATTTATCCTTTTAGTCCATTGGATAAGCTTCAAACCCGAATATTTAGGGTTATAATGCAAATTTTTAATACGATCAATTTTCAATCCGGTTAGCTATTAATTTTAAAATTACTCTAAATCTTAAATTATAATGCAACCCTAGATTGCTGAACTTCCGTATAAATCATGACTTGACATAAGAAATCGAATTTTTGGATCCTTTTTTCGACGTTGCAGCAATAATTATATGATTAATTAATCGATTAACAGTGTAGATTAATCAATCCAAATAAAATCAGTACATAGATTAATGAATAGATCTAACACGTGAAAATGGACGGTGAATAAAAACTAGTGCACTACTCGCTCACAATTTAGTCAAACATAAATCAAAATTCCTCAAACGTGTAAAATGAGAACACATCAATACGCTTTTACCACCAATTTCACTATATATATTCAATTCAACCAGCACCACAATCAATATTCTTATCAGTCTCTTTCTCTATCTAAGCTTCAAAAACAACATATTAAAAGCAACTACCATTTCACCAAAACAGTCCTCTTCCATCATCATCTCTCTCACCCGCCTCAAATTATTACATTTCTTTTTCCATAAATGCTAAATTTCTGAGAATTTTGTGCGGCTATTTGGTGACTTGGAGAAGATTACAAAAGCTGCGATTGGGATTCTTGTGAAGTACAATACCAGCGGGCCTACAGCAATCTCAGAAACGCCTCTCTGCACTCGCATCCTTATCCTTTTCCGAAGGATTTTGGCATCTTAACTACCATTAATTTAATAAAAATTGTTTCTTGTTATAAATTACTACTCGTTATCCACTTACCTTTCTTCTCTTTCGATCTTTTTGGGTCTAAATTTGCCCCCTCTTTGCATTTGGGTGAATTGGGGGCCAACTCAATCTTCTCCTCCAACCCTCGACTCATCGCTGAGCTGAAAGGCTAAATCTATAGCCGATTGAATCGAGGGTTTCTGCTGCTTTCCTACTTCTATGGCGATGGTTTCTGCTTTTCTTGAGATTTTGCAAAAGCCTACAATTGGGGATGTGGTGCTTGAGCTAATGGCGTTGGCGACGCCCATCTGGGCGGCGATCGTCGTCGGCGTTTTGCTGGGCTGGGCGTGGAAGCCCAAGTGGGCTAATAGTCTCAGTGTGGGATTTCTTGATTCCGCCGTTGCAAACGACGGAGAATTGAAGAAATCGGCGGCGGCGCTGTCGCAATTCGTTGGTTCAATCCCGAGCTTGAGCTCGTTGAAGCGGCATTTCTCGCTTGAGGGTGGTAACTCATCTGAGTCTTCGGTTCCGTGCTTTGAATACAGGTGAATTTTGACTTTTCTTTAGCGGAATTTGATTGATAATTCAGCATTTGATTGATTGACTGGCTTATTTGAGTCAATTGGGATACTCTAGGGTTTGCCCTGTTGTTTTTATCTATCCCTTAATAAGTTGAATTTATGTGTGGTTAGTTCGTCAAAGTTGGAGACTGAGAAAACGAGTGCTGTGAATGAGGATGATCTCAAGCATTTTCACAGGCTAGTTGAGGAAAAAGATGGTGGTCCTGTTTGGATCCAAATGATGGATAGGTCCACCCCCAATATGAGCTATCAAGCTTGGAGAAGAGATCTTGAGGTATGCATATATACTATTTCATTTTCTAGATGATACTGTACATTTTGATCATGAATTGATGTTGCATAGGGTGTTTTTGGATTATAATTATTGCATTTTCTGCTTATAGACTGGACCTCCACAATATCGTAGTAGAACTATTTACGAAGATGCCACCCCTGAAATGCTGAAAGATTTCTTCTGGGACGATGAATTCAGAGCGAAATGGGATGATATGCTTATACAATCTGAAACTCTCGAGGAATGCCCCACTACCGGAACAATGGTGGTTCAGTGGGTACGCAAGGTAGGGGGCTGTTTCCCTTCGTGCGAATTTTTGTGCTCTGATTGTGTTGTGAAAATGCTGATCGTGTTATTTTTGTTGGCGTCCAGTTTCCCTTCTTTTGTAGTGACAGAGAGTACATCATTGGCCGTCGAATTTGGCAGTCTGGAGGAAACTATTACTGTATAACAAAGGTAAGAGGAGAAATTGACATCTTGGTGCTTGTAGTTGATGGATATACTTCCATTCTGTTAATTCTAGTCTTGAATTTGTAGAGTTGGCATAACATAACTTTCTAAATATTTTTTCTGATTCCTAGTTTGTAAATTTGTATTGCTTAGTTTCTTGCAGCTCTATGAATTCAGAAATTTTCAAGCATATAGGTTAATTTACACCAGCCTCATTTGTCAATTTGATTAGGGTTATTCTAGTATATTGCTTGTTAGGCTAGTCCGTTATAATGAACCCCTTGGCATAGTTGTATTTATGACATTGTACATCCCGGTTGATGAATTGAAGGCTAGAAAAGAAAATTTATTACTCTTATCATTCAATTGATATAGTTGTATCTATGACATTGTACATCCCGGTTGATGAATTGAAGGCTAGAAAACAAATTTTATTACTCTTTATCATTCAATTCATTTTCATTGGCAGTCTTGCTAATATTCTTGTTTCATGATATAGGGTGTGCCACGGTCCTCCATTCCTCGTCGCAACAAACCAAGAAGAGTTGATCTGTACTATTCTAGTTGGTGCATTCGTGCAGGTACTGATTTTTCTTTGTTTTAGTAATGTTACTCACCTTGTTGTAATGTTGCTATCTAAATAAGCTAACTGCAGACTGATCTTTATTCTGTAAACAAAAGTGTGTTAGTTTCTTTTCTTTATTTTGGTGTTTCTGTATTAAATGATTAAAGTGCTATGATATTACTGAATAGGAATATCTGAGGATGACATCTCTCAATTCGCATTCATAAGTTTTCCATAATTTATTTTTTATCTACTTGGTTGGACTAAATAATAATGAAACAGCTTCCGTTACATGAGAGATCTTCTGGCAAGAAAACTTTGAATTAGATATTTATTTGTTTGGCTGAGTTTGAAAAATCTGATGACAATTCCCTTTCGGTGAATTCAGCTGAATCAAAGAGAGATGGTCGGTCGACTGCGTGTGAGGTTCTACTGTTCCATTACGAAGACATGGGGATACCATGGGAGATTGCAAAACTTGGTATCCGGCAAGGGATGTGGGGGGCTGTCAAGAAAATCGACCCTGGCCTGCGTGCATACCAGAAGCACAGGGCATCTGGAGCACCACTCTCGCGCTCTGCAACAATGGCTCAAATAAACGCTAAAGTTGATGTGGACGCATTGGAAGGCCAGGAGAGCGTAAGCACTAGTGCATCAGAGGCCAAAGATGTAGTTGCCACAGAGAAGCCATCGCGCAGAGGCATCTCAAAGGGTCTTGTCATTGGTGGAGCCATCGCCCTCGCTTGCTCCCTTGACAGAGGCCTTTTGACGAAAGCTGTTATTTTCGGGGTTGCAAGAAAGTTTGCAAGAACGGGTCAGAGGTTATGACGGATACACATTCCTCTCTGTTGGGTTGAGGTTTAGTAAGCAAAATCCACACAAGGAATTGGCATTGGCTGAAAATTTGTAGCTGCGAAATAAAGAGGCAGATTCCATTCTTTTTTATTTCCTATATCTTCATGTAGTGATGATATTATCCCTATAATTCATTAATATCCCAATATATGATCATTTTGTTGACAGATGATATGAATAGAATCTACTACTTATGTTCATCATGCATGTGTTGTGGACGCTTCAATCAAACATATATTTTCATGTTTCTGCTCGAGGGCCTGCATTACTCCTTAACGTTGGGGTCCCGGTTATGATTTTGAACCGTTGTTCAATTTCCAAGTTTTTGATCTAATAAGTTTAATAAAAATATATGTAATGTTTCCAATGAAAGAAATAGAGAGTAGTGGAGTACATAGTTTTCAGTTATTTAATTTTGAAGTCTCTCGCTGTCTCTTGCATTCACATATTTGTATGGATTTTGCAGAAATTGATCTTGTCGATGGTCATTCAAATCAGCCGCTGGATCATTTATTTAAAGTTATTATTTATTCGAGTAGAGAAAGAAGTCTTATCCTTATGTCCAAGAGCCGCTAATTGCCGTTCCGAGAGAGGGAGAATAGAGCTATAGAGGTTGCCTCTTCTGTTGCTATATGGCTTGGTTTGGTACTTGTGCCTCCCCTTCTTTATCACTTTGCAATCCCAAACTCGTTAGCAAATCAAGGATATTATAAAAATTTTCTAATATTCTATTTTTTTTTCTATCTTCCCATATTTTTAATAGTTTTGTATTAAAATGTGTCATCCACCTTCAAGGCATCAACAGTCATCCAATAATTAATTAGTAATTACAGTATGAGGATCTTATACGTAACTTGAACTTAATTAGTGCTCTGTATGCGTTTGAGGCACTTTGAGCGTGTAGTAGAATTGTTGCCCATGTCTCATCTCATGTATATAAATGTAAGTAAAACCAAGAAACATTACACAACACAAAATTAAGATAATAATAGTATATTTTTAACGAATACTCAACTGCAACATAGTTATATGATATTCACAATCACAACAGAGATGAGAATCATGAGATTGATACTCCTATTTTACAAGTGTATGAATGAAATATAGAGTATTTTAGGTGACCTACTCAGTTGATGGTGTGGATGATATGAGAGTTTCGAAGCAGTTGAGTCCGTCAAACTCCGGTGCAAAACGACCTACTGCAGCTCCGCCCAGCTTTGGTTGACCGCCAGTCTTTGGAATTGGAGTTGGAGGAGAAGATGAAGATGAAGATGAAGATGGTTTGGTTGAACTTGACCATCCCAACATCTCTGCGCATGCCGCTTCGAACGAACTCATTATTGAATAGTTCATTTTCACACCTCTTTTCTTTTTCGATCAACTATTTACTAATACTACTACCAAATTCTCGCACAATTTTTTTTGCTTTTTTGCAGAGTTGTAGCAAATTTGAGGTTTGAGTTTGTGTACTTGTATTTATAGCGCATACAATCAAACCTTAATGGATACGCCAGCAATTTCGTGGGCCCTCATGCACCTTTAACTGAATACATGCTTTAGCCAATGTACCAAATTAAACCAAAACCAATGTATCAGGGATTTTGATTTTTGAGCCATTACCATTTACCCATGTCCCAATACATCTACAATTAAACGCTAATTCGACCAGGCGGGAAATTTTGGTTCCAAACCATAACCAATGTCCCACTGTCCCACAACTAAACCGAAACCAATATATCGATTCCACCGGCTTGGTTTCGGTAAAAAAAAGAGACAAGCATTTTCTACGTAGAATTTGACGTTTTATGAGTTGAAAAGTTTTTTTAAAGTATTATATCTTTTTTCATTTTTAAGAGGTCTTTACCTCCCCATCAATGAAGAGGTAAAATCTTATAACTATCATATTTGCCTTCTTTTCATAAAAAAATCATTCTCTAAGGAAGAAGGTATTTGAAAAGGTATCACAATTTATATTTTTTAATGCATTTTGTACTATTATTTTATGTTTAAAAAATCATTTACCTTTCTATATACCATTTTCCTTTGGAGTATATTTCTTTTTGAAAGGGTATATTTTACTTTTTGATGAGGTATATAGATAATATACCTTTTCTATATACCTTCTCCCCTTGAAGATGCTCTAGCGCAACTCTTGCGTTCTCTCAAATTGTGGACTCGTTTGATACAAAAGATGAGATATGAGAAGATATGTAAAACAAGATAAGAAATACGGGTTTCAAAGATATGATTTTTTTCCGTTGTTGTTTGATAGAAAAGAAATTATCTAAATTTGTATTGTATATTAAATAACATGGCTTAACTTGACAAATTGGTGAGATACATAAACAAGGTTAATGTTATAATTTTGGTAAGATTAGATAGGGTCCTGGTCTTATATTGGGCTTTGAGTTAAGCTTAACTATGATATCAAACAATTAGAAATGTCCATATATAATTCTCTATCTTGGTATTACTAATTTATCAAACATGTAATCATTTGTTTTCTCTGAAGTCTCAAATCGTAACTCTTGTATTTACACTCTTCACTCTTCGACTCCATTTTTCAATTTTACACGAGTCTCAAGCCTATCCCAAATATGGTTGTTGAGTTGTTTCATATTTTCTCAATATAGTACTTATCATAGTTGGTGACCTAGGAGATGCTGGAATCCAAACCGTCATTGCGCCAAGAAATGAGAGGGTTCTATTGTAATTTAATTTAATTTCCAATTACAGCGTTTGCTTCAATTCTAGCTAGTTTCAAGTGGATTCTAGACTGATCAACACATCTAGTGTGACCGTGCCCTTATGCATATGCATTTGATTGTCAGGTTTCATTAAGTATTACCGAGATCATGTGCTCTAAGTCTAACTGACCACTTCCTTCCTCGGAATAAACTGAACTTGGAACTTTCAAATATATAAGGAAAGAAAAGATTGTGAAAAATAAAAGGATAAGTTCAACTGCAAGGCCCCATTTTTAGCAGATAACTTTGGAAAAATATAAAATCCCTCAACGAAAGACTCCTATATAAACAGCAAGTCAGCAATAGCACATGGAATGTACGCTAAAGGTGGTGCCACGACGAATATAAATTTAAATATACTACTTATTATTACTACTATAAAATACTACTACAAGGAAACATTTATTTGCTTTGGAATTTGAAGCTGTTAGTAACATAGTGCACTTATCTCACTATGATAAAATTTATGTAACTGGCTTTGGCCAGTATCAGTGGAAATGATTTATTTATACGAGATTTTGTGCAACAAACACAACGTGCATGATGTATTACCTTTTCTTTAGGTAGGAAAAAATGATTTTACTAAGTTTTGCACACAAAATCATGTAGTCACATGTAACTATGTAAGCGATGTGTACCCATCATCGTCCACCAATAAATAAATAGGTAGGAGTATTTATTATTATAAATAAGTCGTTGTTCAACAAAAATTCAAAGAGGAGATCTAGTAGAATTACATGAAGTGTATATACTATAATATAGTAATACTCCATCCGTCCGCGATTAAGAATCCCGGTCAATTTTGCACATCCGTTTTATAAAAATCATAAAAAATAGTTAAAGTGGAGAAATGGTAAAGCAAGAGAAGAATCTTCTCAACATTATTCTCTCTCTTACTTTACCATATCTTCACTTTAACTATTTTTTATCATTTTTATAAAATAGGTGCGCAAAAGTGACCGGAAATCCTAATCGCGGACGGAGAGAGTACTATTATTACTAGAAGAGTTTCATTTTAAACTCATATACAAAGTTACTTACTTCACTTTTATTGACAATTCTATTCGCCACAGTCCGGAACACGTTCTATTAAAAGAAAAATTAGACCATAAACCAAATAAAAATAAAAAGAGAGCATCCTTCAATGCATCTAATTCGAAGTTCAAATGTCAATCAATCAAGTTTAAATTCTCCTATAAGAATGCATCGACTCGTATTGCGTTAAATTTTGACAACTTGCAGTAGGATGGTTAATAAGGTGACACATATTGATGAAAGAATAAAATTCAAATGGCCTGGGATTGGGATTGGGCTTGATCTTGGGCTGCATTTGGGGTTAATAAGGTGACACATATTTGGACCACATTGCACAACTTCTTGTATATTAATAGATGTTACGTATACAATTCAGATTAGAGCAGTGATAAAATGCAAACTTATATATTGTACAAACTCAAAACTCCTCAATATAGCTTCAACAAGTTTCAATACAATATCAACACAGCGTAAAATTTCAAGATTTTAATATAAGCGTAAAATTTCAAGATTTTAATGTCAACACAGTATCAACACAATATCAACACAGCATCAATCATCGACTACCGTTGAAATTCTGTTGACATTTTCTTGTTGATATTATTTTTTGATCTGGTGATATTTTTCAATAGTCCAAATTATAGTTTTGAATTTGTACAATATTTAGAGTTTTCATTTAATCACGCTCCATTCAGATTATATTAAAAATTTTAAAAAATTATCTTTAATTTAATAAGGTACTTTATAGAACTTAAATTTAAGAAACAATATATAACCACTGAAACTTCAAAATTTAATCAATAGCCGACAATTTAGACAAATCTTTATTTTACATTTGACTTCCCCTTTTTGTATGTGAACGCCGACGTTTTTGACAAATCTGCCAAAAATGATTCCTTCAAAAAATAATTAAGCACCAAAAAAGTTTTTCCATATAATCTTGTACAGTAGTAGTAGTATTTTTTTATAACTATAAACGTGAAAATAATCTCTGTTTTTAAAAACATATATGTAAAATGGAAAATTTGAAAGGTGGGAAACAAATTTGGAAAATAGATCCGGGGTCCAACCGTCCAAATATTTAATTGAAAATAGCAAAACCTAGGTTTATTAATCAAGGAAAGGTGCGAAACTCGGAGTCGGAGAGGAAGGCCCAATATTTAACACGAGATCCGGCGAGCGCCTGTTCGTCGGATTTCCACCATTGCTCAGCAGATCTACGGCGACGAAGAGATGATGAAGGCCTCTTCTACTCTCGCCGCGTCGCTCATCGCAGCTTCGTCCCTCGCTCTCTCCTCCTCCGTTTCCGCCGCCTCCCCTGCCATTACAACCGCCGACCCGGTATTTATTCTTCATCCCAAAATAAACGATCGAATCTTTGTTTTTCGCTTACAAAGAAAATCGCCATGTTTTTCGTATATTTCGCTGCAGATCTTTTTTTTTTTTCCCTTTGTGTCTTGACAAATTGTGATTTTTGGAGAATGTGGATAGCAGATGAAATTGTGGCTTAATTGTTACGCAGAATTACTTTGTGTTTGTTTTATTGATTATTTTGTTGCTTAATTGGTATGCACGGCAATAGCATTGGTAATTTAATCCCCAAAATCTTCATAGACTAACATGATGAGATGGCGATGAATCTAATTTATTTAGTTATTTATATTTGTGTTTGGCTTATGAAGGTAAAATCCATGGAGAAGGCAAGCTATGCTCCAAAATTCGACGGATTGAGGTTCATAGAGACCTTGGTGACGGCCCACAGATGAGTTTGTTGTTGAAATTGTGTTGTTTGAGTATGTCATTCTATACGGATTGTAGGTTCTTCCAATTTGATTGATTTACTCATGGATGATAGTTTTCCAATGTATCCCTTTGAGTTTTTGCTACTATAACTTTACTTTTTCATTTTAATCTTACTTGCCATTTGATGCCTATTGCTTCTCATTCACTTGATTGTTCACAATTTGGTGGATAGGCTGTCACCGATCTGATTAGAAATTGATGTACCTTGGGTGTCATTACTCACATTTGTTTTTTTTTTTTTGTTGCAACCCATCAAAACTAGTAGTAATTGAGAGGAATGTATTGTGCATCTGAATGAAACGTAGGATTGTGTCTCGTTTCTTTTGGTGCTCAAGTGAAGGTGAATAATAGGAATGGTTTGAAAACGTAGAGCACCAACATTGCTAGAATTATAATTGGAGCCTGGAGGTAGCACCGACCTTGATGCATAAGCACAACCAAACTAGTCTGGAAATGGGCCATGTTTTTTAGTGAGTTGTAATAGCTGTCGCATATATATTCTTTATTGAAAGCACATGTCGATGATTACACGCGGCATAGGCTTTTAGTGACAAGTTGCGAATTGGCAAAAGAGCATGAACCCAATTCTTGAAAACTATGACCGTTAGATTCTAGTGTGTGGGGTATGTCCTAGAAAAATTTAAATTTTAATAGTGTCATATGTAAATTGGAGGTGCTGACAGATTTGTTTATATACGGTTTCGATTAGTACCGTCTGGAAGTGGGAACAACTGGAGTTGGAATCAAAATCAGTTTCAGACTCTTGATTCTGTGCATCTATTTGATTTTACATAATTTCATATTAGTGGTGAAATGTCAGGTCAATTTTGAAATGAAGTAATCCTACATAAACTATGCAATAAAAATGAAGTTGAATTCAATCACAATTAATAGTATAATTAAATTCTCGAACTATCATAAAACTAATAGGTAGTATATTCCAATAATCAACTTTGAGTCAAATATAGATCAACCTTGGGAGGGATAGGAAGGAGGCTGCGGTGCATGGTGACAGTGGGAGAAGGCGGGTGAGTGCAACAAAACTTTTGTCGTTTATTTTTATTTAATTTTTGTAATTAATCTTTGGCTCATTTCTGGAAAAATTTGGGATCCACTCTTTCTACAGTCGCAGTAATCACCAACCATAGTGATTCTATTTCTCAAGAATCAATTTAATTTCAATTATGGCTTGTATATGTAATATGTTCCCTCCAATTGATGATTATCCAGTAAAGATGACATGAGGATTTTTGGAGCGTATGAGAGGAAAAGAATGCAGCAAAGAGGATATTTGTAGGCCAAGCAACCAAAATTCAAGGAAAGTATCACCAAAATGTCAAGGAATGACACCTCTTTTCCTATTATTTTATCATCAAATATCATGACATCCCAAAATTTACTACTCCTTTATAAAAAGAAACCAAAAAACAATGGAAAACAGATTCTTTGGAGTATTAGGATGACACTACTACATGCAGTACATAATATCCTACTCATCAATATTTGCCAAAATTTCTTGTTGAAGAAAAACAAACTTATTCTGTGACCAAACGGTGGAATGATTGTAATTTTGATGGTTGTTAAATTTTATGGCGAAAATAAAATATGGAGTGTATGATGAACAACAAATGAGGTAAATAATAGTGAAGCAGGCAAAGAATCTAAACAAGCTCAAATATTTGGCAACCATGTGAAAGTGGATCCGTTTCGTCGTCACAAAACAAAATCATCTGACAATACAACATAAAACCCACCAATTAAATACCCTCATAATTTTTTAATTTATATTATACGAGTCAAGTTGAGGTGTATAAACTTTACTTTTACTAAATACGGCTTAGGCAAGCAAGTCTTGATACTTGATAGTATGAAATACTAGTACAATTCATACTATTTGCTACTCCATTTGTAAACTGAATAATGTACTCCTACTAAATGAGTTCATGTTGAAAATTTATGAGCCTGAATTGGTATAATTTACAAATAGAATTAATTGAATTTACATATTTGGATATAGTCATCTTAAATAGGTAACAAATAAAGCTCGAAATAATGTTATACTTCTTCCATCCATCACACAAAAATAGTGCATATCTTGGTAGTTGGTAGTACTACATAAATTTTTTAAAAAGTCTAGTACCATGTTTTGTGAGTGAAAATAGAATCGTAGTAGTGTACGTAAATATTGGTGAACTATATATGTTTAACTTTGTTATAAATATATGTGACAAAATAAGGTAAAGTGTAAAGAATAAAATGTTAAAAATGAGAGTTAAGAAATACTACCACTATATACGTATTTTTTATTACATCCTCCAATTGTAATCTAGCTTACTACTTAGCTAGCAGATCGAATAAAATTCTTCTGTGACAATAAAGAATGATAATCATATATAGAATTAAGAAAGAGTTAGATAATGGACTTCTATAACAAGAGCACATGCTATAACACATATCAATAAGCCCGACCAATTTAAAACTTACATATCGATATTTCTAGCGTCTATTAACTGCGGTCTCTGCCAAACTTTCGTTTTCCTTAATTTCTTCCTAGCTACTGCAAGCGTATTTTAAAATGGGTTAATTCCGAAAAATACTTTAATCATAGAATAATTCAAGTCTTTACATAGGTAGGCGATCTATTATAATATTATATTTCACTCAAATTAATCCAAAGTAGCGTGAAAAAATAACCAAAATGATATCGTGTTAATATAAGTGGTCAAAAGACTGTAAAACAATACTTATTATTTTATCAAAAAATACATAAAAATTAGAAATCACATTATATACAAATAATTCCATCTAGTTAATCTTCAAAACGACATGTTTAATGTGTTAACTTGTTATTCTAATGGAATAATAATTTTTTTCATGTCATATCCACGTCATTTAAAATTATCACTGGACATGTCATATATGATTGGATTTTTCATTTTTCATAATACTTGTACACAAAAAGTACAACACAAAAAGTACAAAACACTAAATTCATGTATTTTTTTCATTCACAACATTCAAAGTTGATGTTAAAGTCCGGCTATTAACCCTTTTTTATTATATTTTTTTTCGTCAAGGGTATGTACTAATAGATTCGGTAACTATTCTTGTATTAATTTGTAGACACCTCAGAGATAATTGGTCTAAACATTTAAAATTGATCAGATGAGACAAGGAATTAAGATTACTCCATATTCAAAATCAAAGATCAAATCCTAATCATTTAATTATGGACAAGATCGATTTCATACCACTCGACAATATTCATTAGATTTTTTTTTCTAAATTACAATTATACTCTCTTCGTTCTCCATTACGTGTCTCAATTTTCATTTTTGCTCCGTCCTTTATTAATTGTCTCATTTTATTTTTATTACTTTTGATAATAAATCCTGTATTTTACTAATTTATTTTTTTATATTATTATAGTTATAATATATAAAAATAAAATTCACGTACTATTAACTTTTTCACCCTATTTTTCTACGGGAGAAATATTTTTTAAAATTTATGCTGGGTTAATAATATTTTTAGGATGGGGTAATTTGAACTGCGATAGTTATTACATTGTCGTGTGGTTGAAATAATTAGGCATAAAAATTAAAAGAGGTTAATTTGTGATTGATTGATGTCAATCATACACATTGGTAACCCAAAAGAAATGATGCAATAAAAGTAAAGTAAAAATTGCAGCCTGACTCGAAAAAGTAAGAAAATAGAGAATCTTTTATCTTTTATTTGAAATTAAAAAAAAAGAGGTTTTATTAAGAGACACTCACTCAAAGAGACAAGGTTCAACAGTCAAAATAACGTCACTCTCTCCACCGCCATTGCCACCACCACTAACAATGGAGCTACTAAATCCCCTCCGCCGCTCCTTCTCGCTCCCGATTTTCCTCTTCTCAGGTAAAATTAGCTTCTTCATTTCTCTGAAGCTCACATTATTAAGTAGTATAATTAACACTGCACATACTTATTTATGAAGCGGCATTGCTGTTGAATGCGGCATCTCCGCTGGGAATCAACTACGGCCAGATCGCAAACAACCTCCCCCACCCCGAATCCGTGGTCCCACTCGTCAAATCCATCGGCGCCCGCAGCGTCAAGCTCTACGACGCCGATCCCCGCGTCCTAAAAGCCTTCGCCAACACCGGCGTCGAATTCATCGTCGGCCTCGGCAACGAGTACCTCGCCCGCATGCGCGACCCCAAGCAGGCCCTCGCCTGGGTCAAATCCAACGTCCAGTGCTACCTCCCCGCCACCAAAATCACCTGCATTGCCATCGGCAACGAAGTCCTCACCCTCAACGACTCCGCCCTCTCCTCCAACCTCCTCCCCGCCATGGAGTCCATCCACACCGCCCTCGTCTCGCTAAACCTCGACAAGCAGGTCTCCGTCTCCACCGCGCACAACCTCGCCGTCTTAGACGTCTCCTACCCGCCCTCCGCCGGCGCCTTCCGCCGCGATCTGGCGCCGAAGCTCTCCTGCATCCTCGATTTCCACAGCAAGGTCGGATCTCCCTTCCTCGTCAACGCCTACCCCTTCTTCGCCTACAAATCGAACCCGAAGCAGGTGCCGCTCGACTTCGTGCTGTTCGGGCCGGGCTCGGGGATGGTGGACCAGGGATCGGGCCTCCGCTACGACAACATGTTCCACGCGCAGGTCGACGCGGCCTACGCGGCCATCGAGAAGCTAGGGTATAAGAAGGTGTGCCTCCAGATCTCGGAGACGGGGTGGCCGTCGAAGGGGGACGCCGACGAGGCCGGGGCCACGCCGGATAATGCGCGCAAGTACAACGGGAATTTGCTGAAACTGGTGGCTGCGAAGAAGGGGACGCCGATGAGGCCGAATGCGGACTTGAATGTGCACGTTTTCGCCTTGTTTAATGAGAATCAGAAGCCCGGCCCGGCCTCCGAGAGGAATTTCGGGCTGTTTAAGCCCGATGGCACGCCGGTTTATAATTTGGGGTTCAATACGACGGGATTGGTGAGTACCAACTCTTCGGTGTCTGATGGCGTCCCGGCGCTGTCAGGGTTCTCGCCGGTGGGCGCCGACAACTCTTCCAACGGCTACTTGGCAATTACTGCCGACGACGCGGTCAGTCTCTCTCTTTCTCTCTCCACTTTTACTGCGATTTAGATTGCTACAGCTGTTGCATTAACTGCTAAGGATAGGAACATTTTGATTATTTGTGGTGATTGTAGATTAAATCTCTAGCTTATTGAAGTAGGAATTAAATGGTGGCGGGAGGTTTTGTAATTCTTGATATGAGAAACCGAATACAACGTTGAACTCAGTTGTGATTGGAGTGAGTTGAATTGAACCAAGCACAGTATATGATTATATCATCGAAACCGAGTTGTATTGCTAGGAGTTTCATTATTAAGGAAAAAGAAGGGAAGAAGGATCTCATTTGACAGTTGAAGCTTGTTTAGGATCCGAAGAAAGAATTTAGAATGCTATGCATAGTCTATATTCCAGCTATTAAGTCCGGGATATTAGAAATCTGTGTTCGGTTTTTTTGGCTAGTGTGGCAATGAAGAAAACTATTAGCCGGTTGTCGTTCTAGTGCTACTGGATTTACGGGTAAAATCTACTGAAATGATGTAATTTCATTTGAGTTAGGAGATGACTAGAAGGGTATAGAACAGATCACCAAGAAATGCATCTATATATATTTGACTGCTTATTCGAAATCAGACTATTTCATGCCTTATTCTTCTTGGATGTCACAGCCTTATGATTTTTCCTCACACTAAATCCCTCCCACCATGTTGTATTGCTTTTGAAGCTGAATCTTTCTTATTGAGAATATGAATCTTCTCGCGCATAGTATATGTGCGAGAGGGTAGTTTTGTTCCCTTTACCAAAATGCTTTAAAATTAACGTAGGTAAATTTGTATGGAGACATAAAGGTAGATACCAAAAAATACTCACTTTATGGTTAATGTTTAGGCTAACAGATAATGTTTCAGCATTATATTATATGGTCATATGGATATACTCTTATTTGCAAAGTCTCCACATGGTTTACTTTTTACCCAATTGGTATATATATGTGGTTGAAAGTTAAAGTTATAGCGAATTGCCGCTTGGTTCATCGAAATAGGAAAGTAGCATCTAGATGAAGGGATATCCAACATATTGCTTTTACAATGCCATGGCTATTAATAATCATTTATGATAGAAAATCTGAGGATTAGAGTTGCTGTTGATTGCTGATGATGTACTCTGCTTAATCTGCAGGAGCGACTTCCTTTCCAAGGGGCATTATCAATTTTGTGCCTGATG
The DNA here is from genome assembly GCF_023119035.1 of Salvia hispanica. Taxonomy (NCBI): domain Eukaryota; kingdom Viridiplantae; phylum Streptophyta; class Magnoliopsida; order Lamiales; family Lamiaceae; genus Salvia; species Salvia hispanica. The sequence goes on from NC_062967.1 coordinate 47,342,533, forward strand.
GTTTCAGCCTTAGTATCATTTCATCTCTGATCATAATTCCAAGGGAATCAATCTACAGAGACAACTTGAAACGGAAGAACAGGGAGCTTCGGATTAGGAAAAGGCAGATTCCATTGTCATATTCTTCTTCTCCTTCACTCGAACACAAAAAAGCTTACGTGTAAAGCTTCCTGTTGCAGTGTGGAGTAAGCCCATAAGGGGGGTTGAGGCGACATCCTCATTAGTGATATGAAGAATTTAGGAAGGTCGTCTAAATTTATTCGAGTGATGGGAATGAGAAAGATGCATTGATCCTTTGTTACTTTAGGATAGCATTGAATCTGCTTTTTCCTCTGTATTTTTTTTGTCTAGGGTATGAGCTCTAAAAGCACTAAAGTCTAAAGCACATGTTCAATCATCTTCTTCTTGTTATTACCCTAGATTTAGTTTTATGTTGTGGATCATGGACCCCCACTATTATTTATTTCACCTCTTTAATTATTATTATTATGATTCGTTTTTAATAAATTGGGATCCTATGTTAAATATTATTCGTTCATCCTGAAATTTATACTCCGCTTTTTAATCAGCTCATGATGCTGTCTGAAAATTCGGTTAGTGACTTTCTGCATTTCAATTTTATTATTTATTATAAAGATATTGCTAAATGCACATTACACATCAAAATGTGAGATTGTTTTGCACTTGATTTAATTTTGTGGGTTGCAAATAGATCGAAAAACCATAATAGATGAAAAAGCGGTGCAAAAGAAAAAATATGTGGGGAGTCGGTAGTTTGGACTGTGGAACAACCTCGAATCAAATTATTCATGGAAAGAGAGAAAACAGTTCCCTTTGCATTTATTTTATGCTGAATCATCTTTCTGAATGAGGGGAGGATTCATTTAACTGAATATTGAAAGCAAATCAGATTTGTATCATGCAAAATATTGAAAAGTAGAATTGTACATTGGATAAGAATATATGTACATTAATCGGCAACCAATTCTTTATAAAAAGTGAAATGGTATGAAGTTTAAAATTTAAGACGAGGCGGGGCACACTAAGCAAGTACGAGAAATGAGGCCATGCCCGTTTTCTTAAAGGCAAGGACCACCATCGGAGCTCAAACCCCAAAGCCCTATGGAAGTTGGAGCTCGTCCGTCAATATTGGATCAAACAATACATTAGGGGACTGTGGCAAGTACCCTTTTTTGATTCAATACAACCTTGATTATTACTAGTATTTGCCGAAGCAGAATTTGAAAAAAAAAAACAGAAATTGAAAAATACTGAATAGAGTAATTGGGAGGAAAATAAGAAGAAAATTGAAGAATATGAAATATTATGATTTTGAGGTGTAGTACTAGTATGGTAGTTATAGGAGGGGGGATAAGGAAATAAATGAAAAAATGAGAAAAAGGTAACATTACCATTTTAAAATGGTACCATAAAAAAAAGAAAATTGAATATTTTGATTTTTGAAAAAAAAAATGGCTGAAATTTGGCGCGTGGCCGAGAAACAGCTCGCCTGGGGCTCGCTGACCCTTTGCCATCCCATCCCGGCATGACTGGCCCGCACCTCCCCCTGGCTGATGCTCTAAAGCTGGATACATTAAAGTTGCATTCTCAACTTTTTGTTTTAATTAAATAGTAACTAGAAAACTGCAGCTGGTTCGAATCACAATGCATGAACAGTTTTTCAGTGGATGTACTACTGAGAGTTCCATGTGCACAGCACAAACACAACTAACTTTTCATGAAAGAGAGTAGTAGGAGTATCTAGTAAATTTAACAATTTTCTGACTTTCTCAGATTTGGTAGGCGTTTTTTTCCTAAAGAATTGAAAGTCATGGAGCACATCTTTTCTAGCACACCAAAAAGCAAGCCAGAACTTAATCACAATTAATTTGGTAAAACTAAAGTAAGTACTAAATCATCACTGCAACCCCAATGCATCCAAGGAATGACTACAGATTAGATCAACTACCTTGCCTCATCCACATCTTGCCTACAAAATTTGAGTCCCTTGCAAATAATAGTATCATATGCCTTTCTTGTTTCACGGTCCCCATCTCTTGTGCTTTTCAGCATAACATGTTATGTGGATTGCACAGCTGTTCTATTTTCACACACATTTGCCGTTAGCACGACTAAAAATACCTGTGCCCACTGTCAACTCCAGCGCGGGTTTGCTTTATCAAACAGGTAGCAAAAATCCTTCTAGAGCAAAAGAGCATCAGCCACACATCAAGAAGGAGCAAGATGCTCTGATGGCTCATCAGATGTTCCGTTGGAATTATGTTTAACTCGTTCATAGAAAAATAAGTAAGCTGCCGATGTCTTGATCTCAGACTCACTTACTGGTGACACATGAGAATCATCAAAATGATACTACTTGTTTTCCCCATCAATTAACTGCAACAAGGTATATTAAATCTGAGTTTAGTAACGAAGTAAGAGGTTCATAATGTGAAGCAAATACAATCATTGCAATGTTAAAGATGAAGCGAAAACCCAGACAAACAGAACAGTTCCAATTCTTGGATTTCAATGGAAGAACATATGTTATAGTACTAAAACTAGACTGACGAATGATGATTACAATCATGTACATTAGTTGAGCATATTGAATCCAGATTAAGTAGTAACCTTGCAGTAAGCAGAATAATGTCCACCACCAAGGCCACCATAGTGGTTGCTACTAGCATATAGTTTATAGATATGTCTCCCATCGTTACTCTTCACATATTTGCTTAAATCAAGATTGTGGATGGAAAAATCAACAGTCGTGTCAAGTTTGTTTTTCAGCCATTTACTGTACGAGAACCGTTTCAAGTGAATGACAAGTATATCCGGCAACCTCCACAAATCTAATTTTTTGCTAGCTTGTCTATGTTCCTTGCACATTGAGGGCAATACCTACATCCAAGTTTAAGTAGGTAAGAAAAGCCAACAGGCCCAAAAATACAATAAAAAATACAGTGACTTCACATTAATTACATACCACATATCATCAGGACCTAGAGGTTCCTCTTTCAGAAATGCATCTAAGCAAGAAAATAGAGAGACAGCCTCTTGCTTGCTTTTGTTCGCGAAAATTTGAGATTTGTGTAACAATTATCTTCAGTGATGCAAAGCTGAAATGTGAAGTCCTTACTGGGCATTCCCTCTCCCTCTACCTCCCATGTTGATTGAATTTCTGGTCCTAATTGGTCGGTGCATGTGTTACCGGAGAAGGAGCCATTCTCTCTGCTATAGTCCATACTTGTTGAAGTATGAAATTCTTTTCTTCTCAAAGGAGAAAGCATTCTTTCAACTGCAAGATAAATATCAGCTCCGGATTGTGGATCTTCCAAGTCTGTCACTAACGGCGTCAAGAACAGCTTACTGTCACAGAAGAAAATATCCATTAAGAGATAATTGAAGGTGAAACCAACGAATCAAATGTATCAAGTAGCAACCAGATGTAATCACCAAAGGAAAATGTTTGACTGAATAGGGTTTTTAATGGAAAGGATAGAATGCTTTTCACAATGACATTGCAGTTATTCTATTACTTTCTATATTACGACTGAATTTAAAGCTAAAACCACCATCATAGTGTTTCCACGTGGCTCTCTTCACCCCAAACAAGTAGGGGTGAGCAAAAAAATCGAAAACCGAATATCCGAACCGAACCAAACCGAAATTTTGAAATTCGGTTCGCTTTTTTCGGTTTTTCGGTTCGGTTCGGTTTTAAAATTGCAAAAATTTCGATTTTTCGGTTCGGTTCGGTTCGGTTCGGACGAAAAAAAACCCAAAAAACCGAAAAACCGAATTATATTTAATATAAATATATTTAAATATTATTTATATATAACTCTAACCCTAATAGAATTCTGCCTCTCCGCCCCCTTTCACAACGTCTCCGCCTCCTTTGTCAATCTCTCTGCCTCCGTTCTCAATTCCGTTTTCCACTCTAAATCTGTAACCCTAAAGGCTAAATTTCACTAACTCTAAGCCTCCAACTTGTCTCCTATCTCTGTTCTAGCCCATCGCCTCAAGCCATCCACGCCGTCTCCGCCCTCCAGCAGTGCAGCCGTGCTCCAGCCATCTACACCGCCTTCCGCCGTGCTCCAGCCATTCACGCCGTCTTCAGAAGAAGGTAAAAACTCAGACTTGTCTATTTTCTTCATAGCTCTCAAATTAGTGGTCAAAATTAAAATACCTAAGTTTTTGTGTTTAGGCATTAATGTGTTATTCAGAGGATAAGTATTTGGATCTGTAAACTTTGATATTTAAAGATGATTATTGCAAGTATTGAAGCTGAATTCATATGCTTAAATTAAGTGTTGTGATATTTAAAAATTGGATGCCCCTAATCATCTAGATCTGCTGTCCAAGATTCAAACTTTTTTTTTCTCTAATTTTCGACTGTTCAGTACCATTTCTTATACATTTATATATTCTCTCCTTCATTGTTAATAACTTAATGGGATTATTTTGTATTACAGATTTTACAAAGTTGATTCAAAGCTTATGATAAAAACTATGGCCAAAGCTCATCCGTGGAACAGAGAGGATTGAAGACTTGGGAATGGACTACATTGTTAATTTGTTATAATTTGTTGTATATTGATTAGATATCATGAAACTCTTTATTTTATGTTTCTGCCTAAATATTTATTTTTGTTGGTTGATGGATGTTTATGATTTTTTGTGTTATTTTTCGGTTTTAAAGTTTTAGGCTTTTTTAAATCGTATAAAATTTCGGTTTTTCGGTTTAGTTCGGTTTTTAAAGTTCGGTTTTCGGTTTTTCGGATTTCGGTTTCGGTTCGGTTTTGATTTTAGCCTAAATTCGGTTTTTCGGATTCGGTTCGGTTTGGGCAAAAAACCGAACCGAAACCCGAATGCTCACCCCTACAAACAAGTATAATTACTAAACCACTTTAATAACTAGTTTATCAAAAAAAAGCAAGTAAATTGAATTTAAGATGAATGGTTTTATATACTTATTGTAAGACTAGTCTGCACTAGTATAGCACTGAGTGTTAGTGTAGCACAGAGTAAAAGAGACAGTTCCTCATAAATTTCACCACACAAGCCTGTGAGATGCCAGCATTAAAGGAACTCACTTGTCCTGGTATCGGTGATGTATCTCTAATCTTGTCAAATTAGCATCCCTCTTTGGAAGTCTGTAGGCAACTATGTGCTCATCATCTTTAGTTCCAGCCAATGGTTCTGATGGACTTTCCAAGTATCGATATATCCGATTTTCATAGACCTACAGGACAAAAGTCAAATTCTGCCTTCAAATAAGCTGGTTTGACACGACTATGCAAAAGCCCTAACATGAGAGACGAGAACTGCATATATTATCTACCTCGGCAAGGAGCAAGTATTCATCACTATGTAAGCCGCATGCAACACCTAACGCCTGGATAAGATCTTTGCAGTTTCCTTCCTTCAGAACATTAACAGTGAGTGGCATAGGAAGGCTACTACCATCACCATATATCACCGTTACGGTCATAGATCGAGTATCTATTGAAGGAAGAGGCAATGATAGGTACATGAAAGGATCAAATGTTATAGATATCTTGTCACAAACTGGGCAAACCAGCATTGATTTGTATTGTCCCTATCAAATATAAATCATTTGGAAAGTTATACAGAAGAAAATATGTAAAAGAAATGAATTCCAGAAAGTAGGATACACAACTTTAAACATCTATCGAATATCAATACTTGAAATGCATTCGATAATTAAAATATTTCTGGATATTTACATATTGATAACAAATGATGCTTTGGTGATATGGTGGTAGTGACTAGTAAAAGAGCAAATTATTAAAATATGGCTTCAATGAACAAGAAAATATTGTAGTTCACTTAGAATTTCAAAGTATTTCACTTAGTCTTATCAATGATAGTAACATACTGAAATCATAAACCAAAGTTCATATAAATCATCCTTCATGGAACTTCGCATGAATCTGAGCTTAACTTTGATACTACACTATTATTTTCTATATCCTTTCTATGGTTTTCCTCTTTGAGTTTCCTTACAATACCACCATTCAATACCAGCAACACCGATCTAGCAATGACAGTAAATGAATATTTCATGACAAACTTTTTGAACACCCTCCCTCCACATACAAGATAACACAACTGAAAAATGGCATTGTGTAGTTTGTGCTATTCCCCCCGGTATGAATTCGTGGCTCCGCCCCTGGTGCATTTTCAGGTAATTGTTCTCAGAACATGACTATATTCCATACCTATTCAGTGAGGTTCTAAGTCATAAAAAATGTTACAGTATATGGTAAATTCAGCTCTCATAGCTCAAAACTCATCCAGCGAATGAAGAGCAAAATCTCTGGATGTGTCAAACTCATATTGAGTAAAATAGATGAAGACCAAATTATTTACCTGGCAAATATCTACAATTACTGAATCATTCCGGGCCTTGTGATATTTCCAAAACTCATCAGCAACTTCCTCATCTGGCTGACCATCACAATCCTTAGCCTCAATATAAGGTTTCTGCTTAACACGATTTAGGTCTTCATGCAGCCCATCCAGCAAAAAAGCAAGGAGCTCCTAAGGAAAACCATTTCATATCATCTTTCTAGACTGATGTCAACAGAGAATGGAGATTGATTATATCCACATGGTTACTATTCCGTGCCAAAAATCATTGATAAAACCAGACATCACATGAAAAGGGAACATACTCTACAAGTAATATGAGTAGTTTTTAAGACATAAAAGAATGTTAATAATGTCTTCACATACTTTAAGGGACTGTTCTTACCTTAATACTATCAGATTCTAGTACTCCCTCCATCTCCCCGAGTATAGATAAAGGGTATTACTAAGGGTGTCACTAAGCAGAAAAGGTGTTATTTTTGGGTAATAAGAGGTGTTTAAAATGTTGAAATATAAAGTAGAGTGTGACGCCATGTTCTAAAATAGAAAGTGCTATCACATATAGTAACTGTACAATACTATTTGTGGGGACAGAGGGAGTATTAGATAACAGATTGATGAATGTTCCTGACAAACTAACACAACATAATTTTGTACAAATATGTCTTATGATATTTAACTATTCAAAAAAAAAGAGACAAAGCAATACACAACTGCGGGTGCCATAATCTTAATATCAAATTTAGATGAAAACTGACCTGTGAATCATGCTGATTATAACCACTGAACTGGGGAGCAAAACGGCCAAGTTTCCCCTTAAATACACGAGGTGCAACTGGAGTTCGACCAGAAGACCAGAGTTTCCTCAACAATTCACCAAATGCAAGTGCGAGCTCTCCCTGAACGATTAAAATTGTCAGAACACTTGCTGAACAAAATAAAGTATAGAAATCTTACTCAGATGAAAGGAACAGAACAATTACACGCATTCCCAAAGGATTTTGTTTGTTGATCTCACTGCTGTAATCTTGAAAGAAGTAATCGACAAGATATGGTGTATGAACCAAACACTGAAGCGCACTATTCATAAAGCAAGTGTTGCCCAAATTTTGCAATCCTGCTAGACCTCTATCTCCTCCAGCTTCAGGCTTTAAACCATCATGTCCATCCTCCATATCCCCATATGTTGAAGTAGTTTGCTCATGTGTGTAGGAGTTATAACTAGTTGAATGCCCATTAGACATAGATGGCCCACCAGCAATGGAAGAAGTTGATCCTGTAGATTCTACTGGAACCATTGCTAAGCTTTTCCCAGTTGAGTCCCTGGTAAAACCATCAACTGGTACCTTGAGAAGAATCTGTAGGAAGAGATAGAGGGCCTTCAGAAACTAGAAACCTCACAATCATGTTATCAATGCAATAGGCATAAGAGAATAGTAATTGCTACAGAGGAATCTAGTCAAGCAGCAATGGCAATGCTTAGTAGTTATCAGCACTCGATAATTCAAATTTTCACCCCAAGGAGCAGAATTAATAACCAGATCTCCAAATATATAAAAGCATCATGAGCTTACTTCTTGATCCATCATTACATTAGATTCCTCCAGAGTTTGGCTACAAGAAACTAATATAGTTCCCTTCTTCATGTTGAAGTAGTCCCAGATGCAAATCTGTATAAATTTTAAAAAGAGAACAAATCATGATATCACCAACCATATATCCACACATAATGAAACACTTGATAATAGTATAAACTAACCTTTTCTGGATCCAAACCTTTGAGTTGACAGACTTTTTCATAAAAGCTACGTAGAGAAGCCTGAATATAGAATCAACTAGTAAGAATCAGAATATCCCTAATATAATAGAACCTTCAAGATATCAGCTTCAAATTCAATACTAAAAGATTCCTATATGGGTGTATCTATATTACGCATGGTATCCAAGATCAAGAACCACCTAGTTTTGACTAAATGACAATTGCAACATAATTTTAAATTAAATTATTGAACACAAAGTAGACAAGGTTTTGAAGGACTGCGATATTCTTATGCTGAGGATATCTCAGCGGTTAGATGTAATGGTGTCAAAAGAAAGTACTATGACTTCAGAGACTACAATACAATTAAAGTATCTGCATGAATACAAAATAATATATACCTTTTTACTTAACCGTATAACTGCCTCACTCTGGTCTCTAGAGTCGATTAACCTGAGGTGTACAGGGAAGACCTCTACACTGAATTGCTTATGTTGTCCCCAATAGAGATCATCTTTCGCTTCAATACTGGCCCTCCTTTATACCTGGGGAGGGAAACATTAGAGCTTCAGCAAAAAAAAATTGTAGAAGGTAAGAAGTTCTAGGCAACCCAGTGATGGAAATTGAGGAAGAGAGTTTCCGTTCAAAGCATCATCATGAGGAACATATTTATAAATTCTAGCTGAACAGCACACAGTTGCCTGCCAAATGCTTGTTTGAATTATTTTTCCTCAGAGTCGAGGAAAAAAAATAAATATGCTAGACATTAAAGGAAATTGCTTCAACCATTTAAAGTTATTCTCAGTGTTATTATTGGTTCAGACGAAATATGGTATCTCAAGAAAGAGGGCAGTAAGTAGAAGTACCATTTCAGAAGCCTCTCCCAAACTTCTTCCAGAACTAATTCATAATCACGCCCTTCTTGCAGAGTTCTATGAAGTTGCAGGTCTTCATCTTTATCTTTTACTTCATTTATAACAAGATCGGTGTTATCAATTGGTCCGGGCCTATGTTTTGTACTTGATGATGCCACAGATGATGGCCCAACAGAACTGCTATCAAATGGATAATCATCCTCTATTTTCCCAATGTACCTTTGCCATGCCATAAACCACCTGCTCAAGAAAGTTTACGAACCTTGCAACACTACTTAAAACTAAAAGGGCTCTTCTACTGGAGAGTTGACAAGTTACGCTATAGTTTATGTCCTATATGCTTTTTTATGGAAAATCAGATGTCAAAGTCCCATTTCTATCTATATTCCATAAACGGTTCGATAAAGTCACTGCCTAACAGTATAAGAAAGTGAAATAGTACTATGTTTTTGATGTCCACAAAATGCCAGACAATGACTCTCGCACAAGACATAAAGAAATGTACAGATGTTGGAATTCAATTAGCCGAGACGAATGATTAGTAAAATCATGGTTACATGGCTTCAAAGCTAAAGCATATCAGCGGAACTATATTATTGGAATACAAAAAGTCCACCTAACTACAGAAGGTTAAAGTGATCGATTATCCTTCAACACCTAAACGAAGGACTATTAATCATTCTAGATCAGATTATTACTCAATCAAACGAGCAGAAGCGATCTGAACAACCAATCACCTGCTGGATACGACGTAATACGAATTTCCCTCTCGCAAATTAGCCTCAGCTTTGTCGGTCCATTCCTCAATGATCCTCCTCTCTTCCTCCGGCGTGCATGGCATTTCCATTGATCCATTCTCCATCGGCGAATCATGAACGCAAGGATCCGGAATCATCATGAAGCGTCGTGCAATTGAACTCTGGAGAGTAAAGGAGAAGAAGTAGATAGATTCAACAACTACATCCACACAGAAACATAAACCTTGAAATTTTAAAAAAAAAATAGAATGAATCTAAGAGCATTGAAGTCACCGCAGATCAGTCAATGTGATGGATTAAACAACGAAACGAGAAATAGTTATATATTCTTGGGCGAGTGTAGAAAAAGAAATGGGGAAGCCAACCCTAGAGGTTTATACATTGAATTTGATGGAAAGAAGAAATCGTAGGAGAAAATCTAGAGAAAGAATTTAAGAGAGTGGGGAAGAGGCATCCAACCAGTTTTCAACCATTTTCCGTTTATTGCAGTTGGGTCTCTTTTGTACGGTTCAACCCACCAACTTCTCATACAAATTCTAATTCGTTCTTTAATTTGTCTGTCACCACTCTAAAATCTAAATTAGATTAATTTGGTTTAATCCTACCTAAATTACGTATCCGTTTAAGATTTAAGTATTCACTATAAATATAGTCCGACCTAAATATTACAATTAATGTGACATCACTAACACTTATTCCGGTGGAGAATATTATTTTGTTTTATATTTCTAACAAAATAGAGTATTGAAAAAAAGAATATATTGATTGCGTGAGTAGGATCATTTCGAATAAAAAGTGGTGTTTGGAATCTATCTGTAGGACAATGAAAAAGGTTAGATGATCACGTTATGTTTTTCACTATGTACTTTATTTTATGAGGAAATTATAGTCGATTATTCCCTCATTATAATCTGAAATCGTGCGTACATAGTATTAACTATTAGGGCGTGTTCACCCTGTGTGGTCACCCTAAAAACTCTGAGAATTGAATTCTTTCAAGAAATGTATAATTCTTGGCCACTTTATTCAATTAACATGTTTTGAACATAATTATGAGCTAAATAGTAGTCCTAATTTCTAACTTTGACCATATCAAAAAAGTTGAATGACAAAATTAACACCAATTCTATGTAAGTGAGAAGATGATGAGGGTGGAAAACAAGGGCAAATGAGGAAAATCAACACCAATTCTTAGTGGACAATGCAAAAATAAATCTCAGCAACTTTTATACTTCCAAGATTTGAATTTTTGTCCAATTCGCATGAAGAGTGCAGGCCGACCATTTTTAGCTTAGGCTTCAAAAATTAAAAAGTAGAAGGTGAACACCTAGGTTTCTCATAAATGGACCAAGAATTGGCCAAACCTTATTGGGTGAACATGCCCCTTAGGATAGGTTGAATAACAAAAATTTAGGACTCGTTTAATAAAAAAAGATGGGATATGAGAACATATGTAAAATAAGATAAGAAATACGGGCTTCATGTCAAGATATGCAATTATTTGATTTTTTTTCACTGTTGTTTGATAGAACAGAAATTATCTAAATTTGTATAGTATATTAAATAATATGGCTTAACTTGACAAATTGGTGGGTTACATAAACATGGTTAAAGTTATAATTTTGGTAAGATTAGGGAGGGCCCTTGTCTTATATTGGGCTTTAAGTTAAGCTTAACTATGATATATTGATATCAAATAATTAGAAATATCCATATAATTCTCTATCTTGATATTATTAACTTATCAAACACGCATGTACTTTGCCGATTTTGACACAAAGGACAACTACTATACTAATACTGTAGTAATTACTGGAGTACTAATAAATTTCTAAGCAAATATACGAAGTAAATTTGAGCGAAAAAGATGTGCCTCTCTTTCGTATCTCTAATATTTTAATTAAATAGTGTGCGTGTGCTACGCTAGAGAAATCGATTGTTTGATAAACTCAATAATAAATAAATTAAACTGAATGTTGATAAAGGTGCCCAGACCAAGACATGCTTACCATAGTAAACCAAGTGTAGTGTTCCATTTATACAAATCTAATATTAGGTTCATGGTGACATGGATCATAATTCACTAAAGAAATCAACAATTCAGAAGACCCGTATATCAAATTTATATTGCATAAAGTTAAAAGTTAAACACTTTGAACTTAAGCAGAACAAGATATTCTACATACAAGAATCTAATTACAGCCTATCCTAGGAGTTAAACCTAAACTTTATAATCAAATATGTACGATATTGTTACACCTTACACAATCAGACAAGTCTCCTTGTTTCTGAATCACTGAGTTACTGCAACATACGGCACAAAAAGCATCACCAACGATTTCTTATTTTCTTTGACGTGATAGTTGCACTTGATGATAGGTAAATTTGCAGTAGCCTAAGCCGTGTAGAGCAGCTCAGTAAGCACAACCATAAGGAAGAGTGTCAATTATGCTGAAGTCTTACCGGGCCTCATCTGAACTAGCTGATACCTCACCGCCAACTCCAGATGTCCCACCACCCTATTTCTTCTTCACTGGAAATACTATCTTCACTAGAATAACAAATTGATTCACTTTCGTCATCAGTCATCACTAACAGAGCCAGCTCTTCACAATACGTCTTCCCTGTAAAGCAAGTCGTCTACGTTTTCTTGCTTTCCGCTTTCCTTGATAGAATTCAAAACTCTTACACCATCCTTTGAATCTTTTACTCTCCGATCTTCATTATCCTCCGATTCAATGCTCAGGGAATTTACGAATACAATATTGGATTGACTTGATCTTAATTTTGAGTCTTTTGACTAATCAAATGAAAATAAATTGAGTTATTAATATTATAATTATAATATCATAATATCATTAGTTAATGTTAATATGTTAAAATGACATATTTTTATATTTTTTTGTGGACGTTTAGTAACATCCAAAATTATTGCCTAAAGATAAATTATTTGGTTTCACTATTAATATTGCATTGTACATATATGAATACACACAGGCACACTCTTGCTGATAGTAAAACTGAAAAGGTCGAGCAGTCACGATCGGTGAGACAGGGGTAGCTTCAGCAACCTCCATCCAGTTCCTTTGCAAACTTTCAAAATCCTTTATTTATTCAATAAAACCCGAATAGTTTCTTCCAAACTGTATATGCATTCGTAGTCACGGCAGCGGTTGATAAGGAGTAGCAATAACAAAAAGTTTATCTTTCCTGCAAGTTGTAATGCCGAAGTGTTCGGTCATGTTTAAAGCTTGGGCATCGACACCACGAGGGAGTTTCCAGTTGAAGTCGTGAAGTAGTTGAGCTAAGGGGAGAGCCACACTTGCTGAACCAAATGCTATTCCAGGGCACACTCTTTTCCCGCTCCCAAAGGGCATGTAGCGAGTATCGTTACCGGCAAAGTCCAGGGTGGGCTGATTCAGAAACCTTTCGGGCTTGAAGCTTTCTGGATCAGTCCAATACTTAGGATCCCTTTGGATAGCCCACGCGTTCACCAGTACCTTCACTTTGGCAGGGATAGTGTACCCGTTGATTTGGCAGGATTCCCTCGACAATCTAGGGATGATTGAACCCTGAGGATGCAGCCTGTGACTTTCCATGATCACTAGTTTTAGGTACTTCATTTTTTGAATATCTTCTTCCTCGATGCTTGTGTGGCTTCTTCCTCTCATCACTTTTCGTATTTCATCTTGCACCTTGTCCATCGCTTGCGGATTCCTCATTAGCTCTGTCATGACCCAATCTAGAGATGACGACGATGTTTCAGTTCCACCAGTAAACATATCCTGTATTAGTGACCAAACCATATTAGAAGAAAGATATCGACGAAGAGGGAGAGAGAGTAAAAGCGTGTAAACATTACAAGTATAACAGCTTTGATGTTGTCGTAGCCGAAGGGAAAATCCATGTCTCCGCTTTCTTTCACCCTCAGCAGGACATCAACCAGATCTTCATTACCAAACTCTCCATTACCTCCCCCGTTGGCCTCATGCTCGCGGATGATTTCATCGAAAATGACATCCATCTTACGCCGCATCACCATCAACCTCTTCTTCGTGCTCCAACTCACAGCATTAGCTATCACAGAAGACGGGAAGATATCCGCAAGCAGAAAACCCGTCCCCATCTCCAGAGCAATGCTAACTAGCCTCATCAATGCTTCTTTATCCCTCAACACCTTCCCAAACGCAGCTCTGCAGATGATGGAGCTCAGCGCCACGAACACCATGTCTGTTAGATTCACCGGCTCTTCACCAGAGAGGCGGAGTGACTCCACAAGTCGACATACCTCGTCCCTCCTGATGAATCCGAAGGAACGCACGTTTTTGGCGCTGAGGAGTTCGAGGATGCATATTTTGCGCATCTCTCTCCAGTAGTGACCGTAGGGGCTAAATGTGATGTCCACGTAGTTGTACCAAAATATATTCAGGGCTACGCTCTCCGGCCTGTCTGCGTAAACAGGATCCTTGTCTTTGAGCATTTCTTTTGCGATTTCAGGCGAGGAGACGACGATGGTGTCGACTTGGCCAAGCTTCAGATGCATTATCGGGCCGTACTGCTGAGCTAGATCACGGAAGCTACGGAAAGGGGGATTGGAAATAAGGTGCAAATGTCCGATTATTGGGAGTTTTTTAGGCCCTGGAGGAAAATTAGCACTGGATTTGTTCTTCCATTTCTTAATCAATAAGATTATTAAAAGAGGAAAAATCACAGCCAAAGTCCATGGAAGAAGATCGGACTCCATATCAGGGTGGAAAACAGATTGTGTATTAAACAAGGAAAGGTTTTTGGTTACTTATGCCAACATCCTACAGCTATAAATGGTTCCAAATTTTCTTTTGTGCGCCACCCTACTTTCTAAATTTAATTACTATGTAATTACTTGTCTTAGCTGCTGCTGATAGTTTTCCATAACCCCATTAATTTCTATCTTTATTTATGTGATAACAAATGCAGCCACATTCACTGTTTTCTGTACTCTAGCTAGTATTTTGATATTTTCCCTTAATGAGGTTGGTGAAATTTTGAGGTTCAGACACATGCACGTTTAGTTCATTGCAGTATAAATTATCCTTTACATAATACTCCTTACTCCCTCCGTCCCTGAAAGTTTCTCCCATTTTTCTATTTCCGTCATTCCCACAAAATTTGTCCCATTTCACTTTTTACTATTTTTGTTGGTGGACCTCATATTCCACTAACTCATTCCTACTCACATTTTATTATAAAACTAGTAATAATATATAAAAGTTGGACTCACATTCCATTAACTTTTTCAACTCACTTTTCATTACATTTCTTAAAACTCGTGTCGGGTTAAAGTGGGACAATATTTGGGGGACGGGGGGAGTATTATTTAATTCATTATGAGAGGTCAATATAGTTTTAAGAATATACTAGTACAATTAATTAAACTTGTTTGTAAAATATATATTGATACATTTAGTTATCAAAGCATTATAAAGTCATCTTCCGTCTCGATCTCAATGATCACTAGGTTCAAAAATAGGCAAGTGAGATTGTATTTTAGAAATTCTGAACACGGAGAATTCTTATTTATTTTTGGTTGCATTTCATTAGATGCCACATTTATAATGGAAAAAAGTAGATTCAAAAATAAAGAAGGCATCTTAAGGATTTGCCATCAACAAGGAGCTGCAAAGCTTGGTTGATGTTTTCGAATGGCAATTCATGTGTGATGAACTCATCCAACTTGAGCCCCTGAAAAAAAAATGAAATGAAATTAATAAAAATAGACAGAAATAGAAGATGAGTGGATATGAAAATAAGACTCACTGCAGAGCAGCATTGCTGTGCAAAAGAAGGAAGTTGGGACTTCCCTTTGAAATCTCCGAAGGTCGAGCCGACGATTTTCCGGCCGTAAAAGAGGTCCATGGGATGAAGAGGGAGCATCTTGGGAGTGGAATGAACACCTACAGCCACAGTCAATCCCCAGCCCTGCACTTCTAACAATTAATTACTCCTTCAATGCATCACTAATTATAGATTTAGTAGTAATTAATTAATTAAGCAACCAGATGGGTCGACAAGAAGGCTTCGCGAAGAACATCTGCGCTTCCAACACACTCAAAGCTGTAGTCTACACCTCCTCCGCACATTTCTTTTATTTTCTACATCCAACAATTTTTTTCTCTTATTTTCTTTATGGTAATTAAAATTTCTCAATATAAGCTATAATGGAAATGGATGAGTGTTGATTGTGTGACCTCATGCACCGGAGTATCAAGAATCGACGGGTTAATGAAATTTGTGATTCCCATTTGTGAACCTGCAGTGCCAAATCCACAATTAGTATACACAATTTTTGTTCCGATTATAATGCACTAAACAAGACTGTCTAAAATTAAAAGAAAAATTACTGTTTTAAATAGGACGGAGGAATTAGTTATTGACCTGAAAAGACAAAAGGAGCATGTGGTCCGCCCGAATGGACCATAAGTTTTTATGTACTGACTACTGAGTACTAGTATATAATTAAGTTCGTAAAAGTCGAGTGATTTTATATAAAACTAGCGTAACATAGTAAAAAAAATTATGTAATTTATGCAAGTTAATTATGAGTAGGCTGAAAATAGATTATTTTAGCAAAATTATATTTAGCGTAACCTACCAGATACATACCTTTAGTTTGTTTGTCTGGGTTGACATCGACTCCAATTATTTGTGTTGCTCCTCTTGCTTTTGCTCCTTCCACTACCTGAGAGTAATAAAATGTGTTTTTCAGAGGTAATAAATTCTCAACATTCAGAAACAAGAAATCACTAGATTTTGGTGCCAAACAAAAATTCTGCATATACAGTCGTAATTAATGGAGTAGTAATAAAAAAATTTATTTTTTCAAATTTTCGGTGCCATAGATGTAGAAATTCAAGGTGGGATTGAGCTGAAAATATAATATATGAGTGAAAAATAAAAATGTGGTGAAAACAAACCGCAAGGCCGACGGAGCCGAGGCCAAAAACAGCGACAGCTGATCCAGGTTTTACATTGGCAGTGTTCCATGCCGCTCCAACCCCTGTACCAATTATAATCTAGTAATTCATAATTATTTACGTATTTAAGTACTAATACGTAGAAAATAAATGCCATTCCTAAAATATCTATTGTTAAAAGAATGACATAAAAACAAATCCTTGGACAGTTGGGTCACTATCAAGACTGACAATGCAAAGAAGAAAACTATTGTAATTATGAATAAAAAATGCATATACAAACAAATGAAATAATAGTACCTGTAGAGATGCAACAGCTGAGCAAAGCCATATGCTTAAGAGACATGAGGTTTGGATCAATCTTGACAACGCAGGCAGAATCCATGACTGTATACTCACTGAATGTGGAAGTGTTGAGGAAATGGAAAATAGGGTTTCCATTCATATCCCAAAACCTGCTTCTCCCATCAATCCCCATCACCTTCTTCATCGGATTTATTCCATTTTTCTCACACACATTCGTCCTCTCCGATTTGCAGAACACGCATTCCCCACACTCCCCGTGAAATATAGTGATCACGTAGTCTCCACGCTCCACATCCTTCACTCCTTCTCCGACACTCTCAACTATTCTGCATCCATCAAATGTTATATTTTCTGAGTATAAATATTTGTATCGAATCAAATTAAAACTCTTCTGATTACCCGGAAGCCTCGTGGCCAAGAATTCTAGGGTACGCTCTTTCAGCTTCGTTCTTCAATCCAAATTCAACCAAATATCAACATATAACTTTTAATTAATTTTGAAGAGCATGTAGGATGAGATTATGTGTGTACTTACAGTGCCAAGCCAAGCCCCAAGATCTGAATGGCAGATAGAAGTGAAGAGGATCTTGATTCGGACCTCCATTTTCTTTGGGGGCTCAACCATAATTTCTTCTACTACCAATGCTTCACCAGGACCATGAACTACAGCAGCTGTTTTGTACGTAATTCATTATTTCAAGAAAAATGAAAATAAAATAAAAATCAAACACTACTACTATTGTACCTTTGCATGTGATTACTTTGTTGCTTGTAACGGAGAGTAATTCTTCCATATTGTAGTTTGACGTGCAAAAGTGTTTGTTCTAGTACTAATAGATTTAGATCATTTAGCCACAAATGGTTAAATTAAATAGGGGGGATAGGTTATGAACCATGCTAATGAACTATACTCCAATATTCGTTCCTTTTATTTTAATGTAGACATTCCTTGTATTTTTTTACCGGTTTCCATGAACAATAAAAATATACTAATAAATTAATTCTATTGTATTTTGAAAGAGATAAAAGTTAGTAGTACATAGTACTCCTAATAATCATGTGACTAAACAGTTTGGGTGACCACACTGACGTGTGAGGAGTTTGGAAATTAAGTTGAAAGTTTGAAATAGACATTTTGTACAACTATCAATGCATTAAAATTGAGAAAGTTGGCACATGAATGATTTTTTTTATTTGCTATACAAACATCATTCACAATATTAGTATATATTGCTTTGTACAAATAATTCAATTCGGTTTTCATCCCACCGACAGATGACGGACGAACTGGGACACATGCCTCTGTGTCGTCTTTGATATGGCTAATAAGTTATGAAATTAGGTTTGTAGTTAGTAATGTCTTTTTCATTACTAAAGTACCTCAATGATTGCACTTCTTTAATTTCCCTTAATTTTTAGGTGTATGCACTTTGGAGATGTCATATACTCATATATATCAAATCAATATATAATCGTCATTCCAACCAAATAGGTATTATATCATGAGAAGTTCCAGTAAATACACAAAATATGTTTAGAATATGGAGTATTATTTATGACAACAATGATTACTTACATAACAACACACCCATAATATTTAAAACATTCAAAGGTGTAAAAGGCATCTCAATGACTTGCCATCAAGGAGCAACTGCATGGCATCAGTGATCTTGGAAAATGGCATTTCATGAGTGATGAATTCGTCCAATTTCACCACCTGAAAAATACAAGAATGGAATGTTTATTTAGTAGAGAAATACTACAAACAAATTTAAGTGTAAATATAGTACTTTTGTGTGTGTGTTTACCCCTTTGGTACACTGGTTGGCAAAATGAGGCAGTTGTGATTTTCCTTTGAAGTCACCAAACACTGATCCCACTAATCTTCTCCCATCAAACATCTCCATTGGATGGAGAGGCAGCAATCTTGGTGATGGATGTACCCCTAAAAGTACTGTCAAACCCCACCCCTGCACCCAAATTAACCATTTGTTACTAGTAATTTTATTACTATCAGAGAAGAAAATAAGTCAATATTTATTAGAGTATGATAAAGAGATGAGAGGAGATTATTACATCATGAGTGGACAAGAAAGCTTCTCGAAGAACTTCCAGGTTTCCTGCACACTCGAAGCTATAATCCACACCTCCATCCGTCATTTCCCTTATTTTCTGCATCAATGTTTATTTTAAAATTAATACACTATATAATATACATCCTTCATCAAAGAAAATTAAAATACTACTACTACTATTCAATTTTGAAACTTGATAAATTAATTAATAGCAGTAGTATGTGATCTAATTTGGTTCAAGTACCTCATGAACTGGCTTGTCCAATTCCTTGGGATTTATGAAATCTGTAAGGCCAATTGCTTTGCCCTTGATCTGTTTCTCTGAATTGATGTCCACTCCAATAATTCTAGATGCGCCACGTGTCCTTGCTCCCTCCACCACCTACACAATAATCCAATTCTCTACTATTATTGAGCTTACTCTTGTTGTCTTATGTCCTAATACAGCTTACTCTTGTTGTGATAACATTTATGTGTATGAAAATATGACCCCATAACCAGAATTGCCGGTTTGCCACGTTGAATCTAGAAAAAGGCAAGCTACATTTTGCAATGGATCTAGAGTGATCCAATTTGTCAAAACTCGTGTTCAATGAAATGGAAAGTTTTACATTAATTATTAAAAAAAAATTAAAGAACTTATATTAAAATAAAGAGTAAAATTAAAACAATTTAGACTTACTAATTTATTAAGTAAAGTATTTATGAATAGATAACAAAATTGGGGGTTGAAAAACTTACAGCCAATCCGACGGCTCCAAGACCGAAGACCACCACAGTGGACCCCCCCTCCACGTCAGCCGTATTCCACACTGCTCCAAGACCTGAAATGAATCACAATCACAAGTCATTTATTATTCTCATTATTTAATTAAATTTATTTCACCTTATTATTACTATAATTAAATAATGCTGACCCGTTGAAACTCCACAGCTAAGGAGAGTCATTTTTTCCAAGGGGGCCTTGCGATCAATCTTAACGACGCATGCTGAATCCAGCACAGTATACTCGCTGAAGGTGGAAGTGTTGAGGAAATGGAAGATCGGCTTCCCGTCTTTCGTCGAAAACCGGCACTTTCCGTCGCTTGCCATCGTGCTCTTCATCGGATTCACTCTGAATTTCTCGCATAAATTGGTAGTCTTCTTTGATTTGCAGTAGACGCATTTTTCGCATTCGCCGTTGAAAATGGGAACAACATGGTCACCTATTTCCAGATCGCTCACACCTTCTCCCACGCTTTCCACCACTCTACATCACAATAAATATGTTTATGTTAAAACTCTTAAATTTTATCCTAGATCGACTTGATGATGATCCTAGCTCATCTATATAAGTATGAATAACCCCGTTGTCATTACGTGAAATTCGAAAACAAAAATAAGTAAATACTAGTGCTATTGTTATTGAGATTACTAACTTTATCTTAAAACTAACTACATATTTATCCAATCATCTCTCTTGGGGCTTTTCCCTTTATTAATAAATGCATTTCTAGCCTCTGAAAAATCTTAATTTGTCATTCATATAGCTGACTTGTAATCTTAATACAATAATTATTTGTTATTTAGGTGTTATCGCTGCAGAAAATCTTATTCTTGATTTTGTTTATTAAATAGTCATGGTCTATGATATAATATTTTATACAAATATTAACAATCTGACAACCACACTAAAACATCGGCGTATCTCCCAAGGTACAAATCCTTTATTTATTCATTAATATGATAATCAAATCTCTATTTTTATAATCTACACCTAAAACATAACTAAACTCCGCCCTCTCGAAACCTACTCTAACCTATTCTACGTTCATGTGTTTTACTAATTTCTCTAACTAACACATAAAAAAATTGAAAATCTTGTATTTTTTTAGATAAAAAAAAAAATATTTTGAGGGAGTGAAAACAGGAAATTTCTAGTGATATAAACTTGGCAATTAATTATGATCAGTTCTTACCCAGAAGCTTCGTGGCCCAAAATCCGAGGGAAGGCTCGTTGTGCTTCGCTCTTCAAAAAATTAAATTAAGATGATTAACAAAGCTTGTTAATAAGGAGAAAATCAAATACAGAATTCAAAATTGATGAATAAATGCTGTTTGATGATACCTCTCCTTTCCAAGCACTGACATCGGTGTGGCAGATCGAAGTGAAAAGCACTCGGATTCGGACCTCCATTTTGTGAGGCGGATCAACCCGAATCTCCTCCACCACCAGCGGCTGCCCCGGCCCATACGCCACCGCCGCTGCAACGCTGGATCATTAGAATCCTCTTGCAATAAATTAATATTCAGATAAAAATATTAGCTCTATCTATAAATGATAACGTACCTTTGCATGTTATAACTTTTCCGACGGTGTCATTCGAAATAATAGCATCTTCATAATTGTTGTTGCTTCCCAAACTGCCCATGCTTTGAGTGAATGTGTGTGTGTGTGTGTTTTGTGTGTGTAATATATGTGAAGACTCGATGAATTATGCCATGTTATTTATAGGGGAAAAAATATAGCAGGGTGGACGTGGCTTACGAGTTTGAATTATTATAGCCAATATTTTACCATTTAAATTTTATCTAAATCGTTAATATCGTTGTCATGTTGTGAGTCTTTATCTCATGCTTGTTTCGTTGTATCAATTGGTCAACTTGCTCATTTTCAAGTCAAGCAAATCCAAATAAATTAAACCTCTTTACATTTAAGAAAAGCATTTATTGACCGGGCTATTTTTATTTATCCGTAGATATGGGCCTGCCTATTTTTAATAGGAAGACAAAAAACTTGGCAACCTTTCCACATCATTGATCTCCCACTAGTAATAAAGTCAACATGTTATAATGTATTTAAATATATTTCTTTTTAAAATCATAATTAAAATAAAAATTCAAATCAAAGTTTTGGTATTGATATTACAATGAAAAAGGTAACAAAAATAGAGAAATGAATTACTAATACTATAATCGAACAACTTTATATTGGATTGGTTCACATTCAATCCAAGAATATTAAACAGCTAAAAGTATAAAGCCATGTTCAGATCAGGAATAAAGATTTTTCAATGATTTAAAATTCAACCAGTATTCAACTTTTCAAAACGAGGCAGAAATTGTTTGACCTCCATTGAAATGTATGAAAAACTACAGATCGGAAGAATTTTAATTGCACACCATCTATGAACTGTGATCTTAATTAATTATCAAATGGAAGACAAAGATAAGTCATAATTTTACATGTCTTTGTCCCATCTTATTTTTAATTTCATATCCAACATATTATTGAACATCAATAATCAGAAAAAATTTGGATACGAATTTGGTCATTATCGGAATTATATAGTCGACGGGGACACATATATTTAAGTAAACCGTCCAAATTCATCAGATCATGTTTAATTAATAACTCGGTTTAGATAATGAAGAAGTCAAATCTGTGCTGTCACTAAAAATGAATAAAGAATACCGTCGTTAACATATTAATAAATCATAATTGGATCTAAGATTGACACTTCGAGGAAAGAAACTTATTCATTTGTTTGTATTGATTAATTTATATTCATGCATCTCAATAATATAGTACGCAAAATTTAATTAGTACTACTATTAACAGTTAAATATTAGTATATGATTTTAAATAAAAAATTTGAATTTCTGAGGCTCTTTCTATAGTGTACGTATTAAGATTATTTTTTTTTCAATTATTCCGTTACAATTCTTCGAAATAAAAGTAAATATATAGATAGAATAATGTATGTGCTTGAATTATATTTAAATCAATATGAACAATAAATGGTATGACACATGAAATAGACGAAACTTAATTAACAATTCAATATCGTAGGGTAATACATATTAAAAAAAAATTATGTGTTTATAGAGTATACTGGTCATTGGTCAATGATGATTTACACATTTAGTTTGTACACATATGTTGATAAAGAAAATAAAACACAAATAATTAATAAGCCCCTATTTAAAGGCCGAAATCACCCTCCCGTGCATATGAAGTTGGAAAATGGTTTAGATATTTTAATCTCGATTCAATCA
Organism: Salvia hispanica; assembly: GCF_023119035.1. Lineage (NCBI taxonomy): Eukaryota > Viridiplantae > Streptophyta > Magnoliopsida > Lamiales > Lamiaceae > Salvia > Salvia hispanica. Next base: position 47,365,693 of record NC_062967.1, read on the forward strand.
ATGTAAACCAATCATCCTATAGTATTATTATTTATTAGGGATAGTTTTGTAGTATATTTATATTTGATATTCATAATATTATTAGAATCTAAAATTGAAAATCTAAAATTGATTTATTATTCGGTTCCGGGTAAGAACCGGTCGGTTCCGGGTAGAACCGGAACCGGAACTTTTTAGAAACATTAGAACCGGTACCGGAACAGGAACCGGTAAACCGGTTCCCGGTTCCTCAATTACCCGGTCGGTTCCGGTTCCGATTCCAGGTACCCGATAACCGGAGAACCGATTAAGCAGGCCTACACATACGTACACTTGAGGTTCACATTACTCAAATCGCGTACTCATTATATAACTAATATTCAAAATTATTAATTTGATTATTCATTTCTTATTTAACGCGAAAGTTTCAAATCCAAAGAATAAATGTAGTAGCCAATCGCGGAAAAATCGTTCATATTTTCTACATTCGCACAATATTCATCTCCCTACGTTATCACGAGCCTTTGAAAAATGTTTAAATATGAAGAGAGAGAGAGAAAATAATTTAATACTTCCTTCGTCCCGTAAAATATCTCATTTTCATTTAAAGAAAGTTTTCTCAAACTCATTACTCATATATATCAATTTATTTACAACTTATACCACTAAACACTAATAGTAATGTGGGTCCTACTATCCACTAACATTATTTTAGCTATAGTTCTTTTCATCTCTATTACTTTATCAATTGTACATTAATTCGTGTCATCCAAAATGTCCTTCATTGTGAATTTACTTTAATAGATGTCCCATCAACAAATGCTAAACGAGGATCCCCATATGTCAGTATGTGAATTGACTTTGAGATCCCATCAACATGTAAATTGTGAACTCACATAGTCACACGCGGTCTCTCGTATTTGGAGAGCATAAGATCATTCACAATACAGACCTCTTCCTAAATGTGTATTGTTGGATATACACGTACGAGCAGCCAATGAAGAAATAACGATCAACACATTTGGTCACTCAAACAAGGCTCCGCAACAAATAATCTTGGAATAGCTAGAAAACAACGTTTTCATTGTCACGGTGAATGTACACCCTCAATCACAGAATACAACCTTTGCCGAATAATTGTATCTTCTATCTATCTTTGGATTAGTTGCAAGATCTCCATCTACATTTGCAAAAGAGCATGTAAGATGGCATCATCATCTGTGTCCATGAGGTAATTTTTGTAGAAGATACAAAATAGCAAAATATAAACTATTTTCTTGAACAAATATAATACTATTAAAACTTGTGTCACGAGCTAGTGTGCATTATTTCGTGATTATATATTTGCATTTTTAATTAATTTGCAAATAATTATCCAAACAATATTATAGATCTAGAATAATTTCGTTGTAGTTAATGACGAATATATGAAATTTGAACATTATAGATCAAGAACAATTTCTTGTGTAAAGTAAACGATGAGATAGGAATTCCATTAAATCAATGGGAAAGGGACCGAAAGTGTGCAAGTCAACCTTATTTTGGACAACCAAATTTAATAGGCAAAATCAGTGCTTTATAATGTGAAATTGCTAAATTAAAGAAAGATCCACATTCATTTCCTCAATAAAGTGAATAAGCCAATTTGCAGATATATATACATCCATCGTAAGGTGTGGCCTTCCAACCAATCACAACTGCTTGCATTTATGAAAGATTATATAGCTTTAATGTGGTTCACGGGGAATGAAGATATTGCAATAAAATTCATCAATCCAACTAATTTGTTGGAATTATTTATGTGTAATCAGTTGTAGCTAGCTGCGGACGAAGGAACTCATTTTATATTGGAGGTCTAAACTATCGTTAATTAACTTTATTGTTAACGGCATAAGAAATAGTCCCAACATGAACAATATAGAGCTGAGATAAATGTTGACAATGAGACGTTCGAGCAAATAGAATGCAAGTAAAATTACGATATAAATAAAGAGCTAGAGTTATTCCATCCCACTTTATTTTTTTTAGTTCAATTATTTTGTTAATAAATTGAGCTCCATCATAAAATTGAAATAGGACCGTTGAGTACCTAATGATATGAGTATTATCATATGATTGAAAAGAACAATTTTTGTAATAGATAGTGTTTCTTATACTGACACTAATCATATATTTCAATAAAAAATTGTTGGTCAATTTCTCAATTACGACACTGAATTGGCTCACCCGTGCCACTTTAATTTCCCAATTTGTCAAATCCCATTAGACGTTGTAAAAAAATGAATTAAAGCTCAAAATGTTGCAATGAAAAGAAATTAATATAACAATTTTGCTAATATCACTTTACATTTTTCACGTGGAATGATTGGTTCATACTGCAAAGAAAAGTAATTAATATAACAATTTCGCTAATATCACTTAAATTTTTTCACGTGGAATGATTGGTTCAGACTACCCAATTTACATTTTCCACATGGATTGGGTACACCAAATAATGATTCCACCTATTACTTTACAGATTGTTTCTCTGTGAGTTCAGACTCCCAAGCGGCATGTTTATTAATAAGGATTCTTGGTTAAATCTCAAATTGAATACTAATATTGGAAGTATATTAAGGAAAATCATGTGAAACACTGAGCACAAAAGCTATATATATTATGAATAGGACTATTAACATGAAAATAAACTTGTGATCAATATAGATAAGGACTTGCAGCTAGCAAAAATCATGTGCGGATTCATATAAATATATTAGTACTAGTATTTATTAACTATTATTAATATTCTTATATAGCATTACATTCGAAACTACACAAGAAATAAATCACATACTATATTGATTTTCCTTGATCTTCATTTCACACTATGATATTAAAATGAGAAGGACGAAAATTTGCGTATTTCTAAAGGCTTTGTATATATGAACTAATTACATTTAATTCAAATTCATTAATCTCTATTCAAACAGTATAATACTCATTTCAAAAATTTATTAATTGTTAATAAAATTTGATATTCATAATCAGGACGAAATAAATCATAATGTACCTAAAATGATGTCAAGTTAATTTGTTGTTGTGAGTAGCGATCGAGAGCAATAGTGAAGAGAGGTAACGTAGAGTATTTGAAGTATTCGGGCTGGGCTTATGATTAAGTAGCCCTAACGATTATATAAAGTGTAATTCCTTTAGTGAAAATGAAGTGGGCCAAGATATTGGGTTGTTAATATAGAAAATTGCATATGTATGCATTCAAACAATGACATGGGCCAGTTTAGCCAGAAATATTATTCACTTTTAGTTTTATTTTAAATTTGGTTTTATAACATGTCAATATAAACCATAACCCATTATTATTAGACCTGCCCAAGGTTTATCGAACCAGCGGTTAAAACCGAAACGGTAACCGTCGGTTATGGTTTCGAATCAAAATCGTGAGAATTTACCCGAACCGAAATCATACCGGAACCGCCGGTTCCGCGCGGTTTCAAACCGGAACCACGAAAAACCGTCGGAAAACCATGAAATCAAGGCGGAACCGCAAAAAACCGACGGTTTGGAACCGTCAAAAATCGCCGGATCGGAACCGAAACCGAAACCGGCGGTTCTGGAACCGAAACCGTAACCGCGAAACACCCTCGCGGTTCGGTTCCGGTTTAATAATTTCTAAAACTGGAACTGGCGGTTCTGAACCGTAACCGGCGATTCCTGAACTGTGGACACCTCTAATTATTATACATTAAATAATTCAAAAAGCTCAAGATTTATAAATCATCATTCTTATCTGATGTCAATTTTTAAAATTATTATACTAGTAGCAAATTTTTGAAACTTATTTTTAATATTAAAATAAAAATAAAATGGTATTTTAGGTATTATGATCATGTGAGCATCATTCTCGTTTTGAAGCACATTTAATGTTGTTCGTTTTAAGTTATACTCCTATATATTTAGTTTGATTCTAATACATTAAAAAATGGTATTAAAGTTTTTAATTTTATAAATTTCATAAAAATCAAAGCTCAATTTATAATTTTATTAATTTATTTGAAATTATAGAGAAAACAAGCAAATCAAGCTTTGATTTTTATGAATTTCATGAAATTGAAAACCAAAATGGATTAGAATCAAACTAAATATATAAATCAAAACGAACTACGTTAAACGTGCGTCAAACGAGAGTGGTGGTCACATAAGGAGCTCACATAAAGTATAAAGTATAAGGTTGGAACCCATCATTCCTCATATGATTATTATATATTTATTTCGGTTATTAGAATTAACTTTTATTTAAGTAAAACACTTAATTCAAATTTTGCCTTAATTAGTATCGTGTCGCTCAATTCCAATATTAGATATGACGTGTCTATATTAACTAAGAGTGAAGAATTATGTACTATGATGGAACAGTGACAGAATCTTGAATTTTGGAGTTTGCTTCTCATGCAAACCACAACACGTAGTATTTTAAAAAAATTATGCACCAAATTGACACACACACACACAAAGAATCTACACTATTGTTCCATCCAATTCGTCACACCCACGTCAGTTTCTTTGTAATACAATAAAATGATATACACATTGAACACAGACAAAATAATACTACTCAAATAGATAATTAGAGAAGAAATTCAAATACAAACCAACAAGTAATTAAATGCAATAAAATATGAGGGAGACAAGATAGAAGGGGAGTGGTGCTGGTAAGTAAAAGAAGGGAGGGAAGTGGTTGCTTCGTCAATTGTTGGCTAAATTCATGATTAAAGTTGGGAATTTCGTTGAGGAAAAATCATCATTATATTAACACCATGGTAATGACCTCATAACGGTATTTTCAGCTTTTAATCTTTTGTTTTTGCATTAGTGATGTTATTTTCGTTATCAAAAAATAATCATCACCCCTCCAATATCAATTTCCGTGGCATTCACCATTCACCAATGCTACAAGAAGTAGGTTATCGAGATTCAAGTAATTAATAATTGCAAACCATATTTATTTGGTTGAGGTTATTTATTTGTTACATTAACATGCACTATCAAAACAAATAATCTTAAAGGTAGAAGAAATTGTTTACTGTACACCTATTAGTGGAAATATTCATGTTTGATAAAATTACTATTCGAAACTATTATAAATATATATAGGCAATGAGTGACGAGATATAGTCATGAACTTGCGTAATCAATACTTTATTTTAATAGTATTAAAGTATATCCTTTTGCTCTATGACTGTGTGTAAATATGTTAGGTTTCCAGTTTTACAATTTTTTTAACTCTTCGTATTGTTTTATAAGTAAAATCATTATACGATAAATTATAGTAGTAATTACTAATATTTACAGAAAAATTAAAACTGAAGAATTTTACAACTTAAATATGGAATATTAATCTGTCCTAATAATCAATTACTATTATATAAAAATTTTAAATCTGTCCTAATTCCAATTGAATCAGTTAACTGAAATTAATAATAGTAAAATTATGTATTAGCACTAGCAAATGAAATTGAATAAAAGAATACAACCAAATTGAAAGGGAACACAAGCAAGGCACAAGAAAGGGCATAGGCGACTATCGAATGTATTTTCGACATATTAATAATAATTGATCAGTGTGTGGAAATGCATATATAAAAATATGGGTTTCGACCATTTCAACAAAAAAAATTTAAATTGAAGAATAAAAAGAAATTGAAAACGGAACCTGGGCAATACACCAAAAGGGGATATTGATTGTCGAATGTATTTTCAAACACTACTCTATGAATAATAATTGTGCGGTTGGAAATGCTCAAATGCATAAAAAAAACTATGGTTTTCGGTCATTTCAACAAAAAAATGTTTATAATGAATGTTAGTACTGTTTTGTTGAATGACTGCAGCACTATGATTTAATCCAATAAATTAAAATTTTATTTTTAATATTAGTATTATTTTTGGAAAGTAATCCATTAATTGTGAATATAACGACATTAAGTGTTTTTATTTTAAACAATTTTAACAATAAATTAGCTCACCATATATGCACATGTATTTATTTCCTTTTAGCATTTTCACATAGTTTAAGTAACCCTAAGTTTTATTTAATTAATTTTAATGTAAAATTTCTGGCGGCAGGTGATGGGAAGAAAGAAAGATATAGTAGTACTTGATCTTGTTGGATAGTTTTTACTTTTTAGACTTTAAGCTTGTCAAATTTTTTATCGAGATTTAGAAATATGGAGTAACTAATTAGTATTCCCTCCGTTCCATGGAAGATGACTCACTTTCCTTTTTAATTTGTCTCAACTAAAATGATCCATTACTTAAAATAGAAACACTTTTATCTCTATTTTATTCTCTCTATCTTATTTTACTCTCTCCTCTCAACACACAAAATAAATTTGCATAAAATTCTGTGCCGCTTAAGAAAGGGGTCATCTTTCTTGGGACGGAGGGAGTAGAATTCTATTGGATTCAATGTTGACTCCAAGAAAGGTTCACTTTTCCAACAAATGCCACTTTTCCGATATACTAATCATAAAAATTGATTATAAGCACAAAATTAAAAATAAATTACTACTACTAATCATAACACCCATGTTTTTATTTCAATAATTACCAAAAAATCTATCTTAAAAAACTAAAACTAATAAAAGTCAAAACCCTACCCCACCAGCCACCCACCCACCCATTCAACTATTCCTCCGTTGCTCTTGTTCCGCCAACACCTTAGCACCGCCCCTTCTTCAAGTTGCGCCACCGTCCAGCCGACAGGCGATTCGATCGCTGGGCTATTTCTTGTTGATTTCGGTTCCCGTTATCGTTGGTGCTTCTCTTGATTTCTCCCTTTCTGAAAAAACTGATGTTCAAAATTTGAATATTTAACGTGTACATTTTATCTGAGCTTAATTCTTCTTGTATGAAATATGTTTTCTTAGAGAAATTGGGATAAAACTTTTTCTTTGTTTTGATTCCTTTCGCCTCTACAAATCTATCAATGTTCAAATATGGCTTCACCAATGAATGGGGGAAAAAGCTCATTTTGTTTTTACTGGATATAACAGCATACTAGCATAGTTTGCAAAGTTATAAGCGAGGATTATTTTTTTTTAGGCACTTCCAAGTGAGTCATTTCCTTTTATAATAAAAGCCTATATCCAAGAGAAATGTCTCACATGACTATATTTTTAATGAAATAGGGACAAAAAATGTAATTCTATTAATCCTTTGAAGGGGCAACCAATAAGCGTAGTGATCGATGAAATATTGTACAGGTAGCTTGTGAGGCCAAGAAACCCACATAATATCTTTTTGGTGGTTTGTTGCGTCACTGTTTTTGGCTTTTATGTTTTCGAGCACTTTGTTCCGCAAATTGAAGAGCACTAAGTGGTTGTCACCATTTTCCCCTCAGTTGCAAAAATATGGGGGGGAAATCTCATAAAAAAAAAGTGGTGAATGTTTTTCCAGGGTTTTTTATACTAGAATATATTGTGGACACTACGTGCTCGTAAATAAGGCACTGCATATTGGGGCCAAAAAAATTGCTAGTATTGTTGTGCTCACAAGTCACAAGCTATATCAAGCGTTTATATGCTCGATAAATCTTTCTTTGACATAATACTACAAGCGTATGTGTTCGCTAGTTTCCTCACAAAGTGCTCGACAATCTGCAAGCACTTGAGGTGCTCGGTAGACGGTAATCAGGCATTTTCAATATGAACCCAACAAAGAATGACAAGATTGACAATTAGTTCACCCCCAACTAATTAATCGTATCATCTTGTTAACCTATCTCAATCTCGTTGTTATTTCTATACGTCAATCCACCAATGCTAATTGCTCGATTTAGTCATTTCAGATTTTCCCATTCTTTATTAATATCATACTTCCACTTTAACTTTATTTTCCAACAAATTTCTACCCTGTTGTTATATGGAACCTATTTCATTTATATTCTTTTATGAATGGATGATTAGTTTTATTAGTTTAAACTGGTATGCACATTCTTTATTAAAAAACTTTTATTAAAAAACTTTTATTTTTATAATATCTAAAAAAATCTCATTTAAACTGTTTTATTAGTTTTTATTGTGATCTTGTTGTAAAAAATGTGCATATTCTAAATTGACTTTAAATATAGGACCTAGTTGATGTTGGGGAGATTCAGTATATTGAACAAAACGGAACGGATAATCTGAAAGTCGTGATGAAATCACTTTCAGATCAAATCAATTTCGGTGATTCTACCAAAATATTTGATCGGATAAAATTCAGAGAAATCTGAATTTTCATATGTATATTCAAGATTAGATCGAACCAAAAGAATTGATCAGTTCTTAAACAAGATGAAGGGTTGCATCTGTTAAGTTCTTAACCGAATTTAACTGATTTTCAAAAGTTTTCGAAATTACAAAATAGTCTTTTGACTTTCAGGAATTACATTTTCGGATGAATTTCTTACAAAGCAACTTCGTCTCGACCCCAGCCAGGGGCTCTGCCCCTTGGACCCCGCTACCCGGGGGTGTTGCCCCCGGACCCCGTTCATCTGTTATCATAATGAATTCAAATAAGTGTGCACTCCGCACTTCCAGATTTATATGATGTCTCATTATGATAATACTGATCAATCAAGTTAATCCAATTACACTAAAATATCCAACGGTTGATCCACATCTAATCAAATTAATAAAATTAAAAGGGAAAATGAGTGAACGTATGCATGGTATCTGTTTAATGGAAATGTGCATACCAGTTTTATATAAATATATGTAACAACCTCGTACTTTTCAATTCCTAATATAATTGATGGCGTTTTGAAAAAACAATTATGTACACTTCAAGCTCCGGAAAATAATGATTTGGGAGTATAGAATAACATACATAAAAGTCAGTGATGTATTGAGTTATATATTGTCCAAGCTTTGAAAATTGAGTATCAGTACAAGCGGCTTTCGGTATCATTCAATAACGATTAGATAAAGAGGTCTCTCAACTATTACAAAATAAAACATGTGGTGATCGTATATATATAAGCACCAAATAAAGATATTTAAAATGAAGTGTTACACTAGGTAATGGACAAAATTGTTAAAACAATGGGAGCGCACCATGAGTCAAAGCATGCAAGTTAGCATGATATCCTCTCAGGTTTTTTCTTTTATTTTCATTTTTCTTTTTTGAAAAGAAAGACTAGAGAATTATAATTTGCATTCAATTGTACAACTCATAGGTTAGATTTTCTTGAGAGTAACAAATAAGTACACAAGCCAAGTGCAACACCAAGACCACAATGCGACCACCATAAGAGCATTCACAGTGGAGGGCCTTTCTCATCGGCCCTCATCGCCCCATCATAGTGGAAAAGGGGCCGCCGTGCGCCCCCTCCCTCTCTCCCCCATATGGCCGATGTATCGGCCCTAGCCGTTGAGAAGGGCCTTCTGATCGGCCCTCCATTGTGGAGGAAGGGCTGCCGGTCGGCCCTCTCACCTAATTTTTTTTTATTCAATTTTTTTTTTTTTTTTGTTTTTTATTCCATTTCTTCCACTATAAATACAACCTCTCATTCTTCACTTGTCCACACCAACATCTTATATTCTCTCTATTTCAATACATTTTCTCTCTCTATTACATTTAATATTTTTGGTTCTTATTTATTTAATTTGATAACATTTTAAATATAGAAGTGCTAAAAAATTACTCCCTTCGTCTCACTTTAGGAGTCCCGGTTGAGTTCGGCACGAGTATTAAGAAATGTAAAGGAAAATTGGTGAAAAAAGATAGTGGAAAGTTGTCATCAGTGTTTTAAAACCGGACCGGACCAGCCGGTTCGACCGGTTCGGCCGCGAACCGGTGAGTGGCCCGGTCCGGTTTTCTCTGTAAAGCCGCCAGCATGTTGGGCCGCCACGAACCGCCGAAACCGACCGGTCGACCCATCTAGCCGGGAAACAGAAACCGGTTTTCTTCATTGTTTAAAATTTTTGTAAAATAAGTGCTTTTGGTGGGGTCGAACTCAATGACCTCTTGGTCAAGAGACCAACACCATTACCACTCCAGCATAAGCATTTCTTGTTAATAACATGAACATTAGTTATTATTATATTAAAATAATTTTTTTTATTTACTCAAACTAATCATTCTAGTTTAAATTTATATTCTAGTGAGTAGGTATTAATATGATAATATATTTATCATCTAAAATTTACTCCTTTTTACTAAAATTAACTATTATTTGTACAATATAGGTACAGGGGTGTGTTAGGGTCCTTACAGCATCTTAGCGTAAAACACAGCACAAATCACAGCCCTTGGATCATTAGATTGGATGGCTGTGATTTGTTACATTATGATACTAAAAATCTACATTATTAGGCGAGGTACATTATTAGACTAGAAATGTACATTGTAAGAGTAAAACTGTACATTTCTAAACTAAAATGCTACATTATTATCCGAGCTACATTATTAGTCTAATATTCTACATTATTAGATGACACGTGGCATTAATCTAACCATTAAATCATATGATCCAATGGACTGCAAGTGTTTTGAGTTTTACTTATACTTAGCGTTCTGACCTGAATACATCCCTATAGGTACATATGTAAATATAAGTAGTTATACCTAAGGTTTATAATAAATTATTTAGTATATAGTATATTTTCATCTAAACTAATTAATAATTCATATTTATTTATATATTTTTTCATATAATTTTTTTGAATTATTATGAATTTTTTATTTATATATCTAAAATATTAAAAATTCTGTCCACACTAACTTGTAATTTGTACATTTAATTGTATTTATTGCTAAAAAATTTAATAAATTTTATCATTAATTTAAATTGAATATATTTTATATATTATACTATATAATTTGTAACAGTAAAACGGTTCTACCAGTGATTGAACCAGTCGGACAGATTGAACCGTGAACCAGTCTCCTCGTCGGTTCACTGGCCGGTCCGGTTTTTAAAACATTGGTGGTCATACTATTTTATATTGGTTTTATAATAAAATGTGAGTGGAAAAAAGTTAGTGGAATGTGGGACCTAATACCATCTATGGAATATTCCAACAGGGACTCCTAAAGTGGGACACCCAGAAATGGTAAACTGAGACTCCTAAAGTGAGACAGATGGAGTAAAATAAAATGGTGATAATGTGGAAATGAAATGGAATTGGAGGGCCCTTCTATTGCAGGAAGATAGCCCCTTTGGACAAATGCTTATGTGGAATGGGAGTACCCTTCCATTGTGAATGCTCTAACACATGAACGCATCAAATTTAAAGATACAAAACCACCCCTACCAAAGACATCAGAAAAAATGGCCCTAAGGGCAACACAAGCCAAGTACAACAACCAATTCCACAAAAAGGTAGCACTGCAATGACAACGAAGCAAAGACGCCAAGAAGATCATCTGAAACCAAGAAGCCAAAAAAGCAAAAAGATGTACCGATATTTGAGACTTTATAGGATCATATCTTCGCATATTCATTGCGCCCGATCAATCTCTATTGTCACTTAATTCAACCATTTGTTGCAGAGGGTGTGAGAATTTGAACCTCTAATCCAAATGCCCGGACAGCCGGACCCCAAAGTAGAAGTTTCTCTTTTATCTCTCAGTTTCAGTCACTCTTAAAATGTAACATTGTTTCGAATGTCCCAGATAAACAATACTGCGACATAGAAAAGTAAGATCCATAATTTATTTTCAATGTTTCAAAAAGTGCCACGTGGCCATAAAAATGTTTTGGATCAAATTTGTATTTGGCTTTATGTTTAGGACCAATTTTGACTTTTACTCGTAAATCAAACTTGAAGTTGGGTTTGCGGTGAGACGCGATTTCTCCAAGATAAGTCGACACTATTGAGTTCTCTCCCCAAAATAGATAAAATATTTAATATTTAATTTATCAAAAGGGCAGTTATCTTAGTCCTCTAGAAGCAATTAAGATTTTTGTTCGGACACATGTAATTGGTTCTCTCGTTGTCGCTAATAAAAGCAAAACAAATCACCATGTGCATGCTAGCTCAGCTGTACTTTCAGTTTGTAGCAAAAGTGGAATTAATTGAAGTACTATGTGTCCAAGGACTTTTAACTATTGAGCACTCATTTTATTTAGTGGAAAGGGAAGGGGTGTAAATGGATTACTGGCGGGACTGATATGTTTGCCTCCCTACTTTTATTTTCTTAAGAGATAATTAACTCTTAAAACGAGAAATTTTACATTAATTTTTGGCCCAATAATTAGCAGAATAATCATTATGTTGAGAACATGATCTATCTTGGAAACTTAAACAAGTGTACCTGTTAAGATTATGATGAAGAGATTAAGAGGGGTTTTGGTCTGACTTATAAGCTGGTTAATAAAGTTTTAAAAGAGTCAACTGAAGAGATTAAGAGATTAAGAGGATTTTTACAAGTTTTTCAAATAAAAATACAACTTAATTAGAAATTGTAAAAATAAATTAAAATATACGTTCTGATCTTATTTCTTTTATAATCTTAATTATAAGCATCAATCAATTTAAAAGCCAATTAGTTTTTAAGAATTTGTTTAGATGCATGGATACATAGTATGGAATAATCCATTTTGTACTTAAATGGATTGGCTAGAATGTATGACTATCTCAATTCTCAAGGCCTTTAATAGTGTACTCCTATTTAAGCTAATGATAATTCATATAAAATCAAATACTATAAAATACTCTTAAAATAAGAATAATTAACTACTACATAAGTAATAAAATTGAGTTTTTATTTCAGACAAAAATGTCATTTTTTGTCTTTTTCTTCATTCTCTAATTTCCCACACTTTTGCTCCTTTTTTCTCTCTTCCTAGCTATATAGACACTCCTTCCTCTCTCTCCTCTGTATCTTCTCTCTTTATCTCATATTCTCTTCTCTGATAGCCATTTTTTTTTATCACTTTAAAAAAGAACTCAAACTAATTAATACTGATTCATACTACTATTATTGTCAACTTCTTTTGTTGGAAGGATGAGCGATGCTACATATAATATTATGTACATAAATCGAAAGATCATATTTATTCCTATGTAAGTGAATGAGTAATTTGAATCAAGACGTATGTATCGAGAATTGACTATACACGTCGGCAACATACTCGTCTTCACATAAACAAACCATATACGTTAATACATAAGACTAGTCGTCGTCGGAGTATAAGATGAGGAAAAAATAAAACAGAAGGTCGAAGGGGTAGTTGATTAGCAAGACAAAGCAAGTGCAATAATATGCAAGAATACGAGTAATCATATGGTATGGGTATATAAGCATTTTATGATAAGGAAATTTGGTCCCACATCATTTCTGTCCTCTGGCCTCATGTCGTTAGGATTGGCTGCACGAGTACATTGCGCAATTGAGTACGTGTGTGAGTGCGTATGTGTGTGAGAGAGAGAGAGAAATCGATTATTGGGAGATAGTGGTGGTTTAGAGGGAGCTTTTCTTTAAGATTTGAAGGTCGAGTGTCACGTTTATGGATGGACTCCCCTGCCCCTCTTCTCTTCTCTTCTCTTTCTATTGTTTTAGGTGGTTGGTAATTAAGGGCCCACACCAACCCATGATACCAAAAGTTTCCATGCATTTTAAGGCTACCACTTTGATATAAATCATCATCTCTTCCAAACCTTTTCAGACACACCACCCCTTTCCCCTTTATATCTCCATCTTTTCACACACACCGGTCTATTTCTCAGCTTATTGCCTTGCTCTCTAAAGTTAATGTCTCACGACATGAACCTGTCGGTGAATGGAAACTCCCAGGTCCCCCCGGGCTTCCGCTTCCACCCCACCGAGGAGGAGCTCCTCCACTACTACCTCCGCAAGAAAGTCGCCGCCGAGAAAATCGACCTTGACGTCATCTGCGACGTCGACCTCAACAAACTCGAACCATGGGACATCCAAGGTAACATAAACATATATTGTTTGTTTATTTGCTAGGGTAGATAACTCATCTGTCTTAATTAGAGTTATTTGTCCTAAAATGTGTGTTCTTATCATGTTCTGCAGAGAAGTGCAAGATAGGATCGACACCACAGAACGATTGGTACTTCTTCAGCCACAAGGACAAGAAGTACCCGACAGGGACACGGACCAACCGCGCCACAGCCGCTGGATTCTGGAAGGCGACCGGGCGTGACAAGGTCATCCACAGCAACTTCCGCCGGATTGGAATGCGGAAGACGCTTGTTTTCTACCGCGGGAGAGCCCCCCACGGCCAGAAATCCGACTGGATCATGCACGAGTATCGCCTCGACGACAACACACCCCTCGACTCCACCAATGTATTCACATTAACTCTTTCTTATCTCATTCACCAAACATTCCGCCATTAACGGCCATGATATCGAACATGTATTATTCATCATTACTACCACCAACTATCATAATTAACATGAATCAATGGATCAGGCCTTCAATCTAGCCGGCGACACGGGGCCGGAGGAAGGCTGGGTGGTGTGCCGCGTGTTCAAGAAGAAAAACTACCACAAGGCGGTAGAGAGCCCTCTCGCATCATCACCCTCAATCCTCCCACGAAACGACGGCGTTTTGGATCAACTAATCATGTACATGGGAAGATCCAGCTCCTGCAAGCAGGAAACCGATCACTCTACAATGCACTTTCCCGGTCAGCCCTCCGCAGCCTTCCTGCACCTCCCGGAGCTCCTCGAGAGCCCAAACATCAACGACGATTGCAGCTTCAAGCCTCCTCCAAATGAGATGGCCAGCGATTGGGCGACCCTGGACCGGTTGGTGGCGTCGCAGCTCAACGGCGGACAGCCTCCCAAACAGTTCCCTAGCGACGACTTCTCCTTCTCCTTGGATCACGATGAACAGGTTCAGCAATTGATGAACATGAATAATTCAGATAGGGGTAATGAGACGGATCTGTGGACGTTCGCTAGGTCGTCGTCGTTGTCGTCTTCCTCGTCGGACCCACTGTGCCACCTGTCAGTATGATAATACTGAAAAATTAGGGTTTGGGTGGTAATGATACTGAATTGAAAAACGTATACGTGTTTGTTTGCTTTGTTTATGTGTAAGTTATACACTTATAGGGGGAATGGATCAGTATGAGATACTTACATTACATATATATAAGTGTAGTACTACTATATATGTATATTTGTATTGTAGTACTCTAATAGTAATAATTGTGATGAGCCATCATTGTCTAGCAAGATACGAGAATACATGAAAGGAAATAAGAAAAAGAGATCAGTTGATTGATCTGGGAAAACTGCTTTAACTTCTAGGTGATATTTTACCTACTACTACTATATTCCTATTTATTTTCTTGCCACATTTTGATTTCATGGGTTCTACATTACACATGGCCACCAAGACTTTCTTTCGGTTTCAGAAAGTTTTATCATTTCTAGTTTTATTTTTGTCTACTCGTTTAATCATTGATCTCTCTAGCTAACCAATAATGGATGTATCATTATTTTCTTTTCCCTTTCGAATTTGTCTCTCGATGATCGGTTTGTTTGTTCATTTTCAGAGAATATGTGCAGGTGAATTTGAATTAGTTTACTAAGAATTTAGGGAACTATATCTATTTGATCATTGGATAATAAAACATACTCTCTCCATTGACGTAGAGTAATTAATAACAATTCTCATATTTATAATGCACTAAGTGTACCTCAATTTTTAAGACATTACCTCCCATTCTACTTTATAGAGAGATATTTGGCAATAATACGTTTTACTAACATATCCACCAACAAATTTTAAACACATGTGATAGTCAAAGTATACGCTTAATAATGATGGGGATGGTGTATAATTAGGAAAAAGTTTGTTGGGACTTGAGAGATATATTAAACATTTACGATTATATATGAATACTACTATTCAAAATGTACAAAACACTGCGTACATATATGTGGGAATAAAAGAAAAGTGGGATACAATTGGAGTTCAAAATTCTCTAAATAAACAAATCCCAAGTAGACGTTCAAAGTTGCATTTCGAAGTGGAAAGAAGCAACTCTCTTTTAATACAAATAAAATTTGATCACTATGTATAGTGAGGCCATATTGTTTGTATATATGCGGTGTGGATGTGTGACATGTGTCAACACATTCTTCCGCTTATTGTTGCCATGCAAAACTAGTACTACTAGAATAAATTGTGACATATATAGTGATGAGTTAAATTCGATTATAAAATTATTTCAGTTTAGACTTGCCCGTTAAAGGCATAAACATCTTTCTCATACCATACACAATCAATCCTACACTTTTGATTTAATTAGATTCCAAATTAGACGTGGAGTCGCAATCTTAGACGGTATAATTGACTAGCTTATTCCAATGCCTTTAAATTTGATGTTCTTCTGCATAATTATTCAAATGTCTTTAATATCATAGCTTTCTCGGTTGAATACATCTTTATATCATATCGTGTCTTATCCTTATATTTAAGGGGTTTATTTTATTCCTAATAAGATTTAATTATTTACTGTAGTATTCAATTAATCTCATAAAGATTGATCATTAGGGTTGATCAATTTAATAGAATGGTATATTAACTTTTTTATTTCACAAATAATAAATACTCGGTTTGTCT
Source organism: Salvia hispanica (assembly GCF_023119035.1). NCBI lineage: Eukaryota > Viridiplantae > Streptophyta > Magnoliopsida > Lamiales > Lamiaceae > Salvia > Salvia hispanica. The sequence goes on from NC_062967.1 coordinate 47,382,265, forward strand.
CATAAAAATAACTCGGTTTGTCTCATAAAAATAACGACATTTTCTATTTTGGGATGTCCCATAAAATTATCCCCTTTCTATTTTTAGTAACTTCCTTCTCTCTAATATGTTGGGGCTCATTATCCACTAACAATACTATAATAATTTTTTCTATTGATTTCTTATTTTATCAATTGTGCATTAATTCTCGTGTCATCCTAAATGTTCATATTTTTATGAAACAGAGGGAGTATATCTTAATTACTAGTATGTAAATTATATATTAGGATGAATTTTATTTTATGGTAAGTAGTAGTATTAAAATAATCAATTTGATGGTGAGACACCTAGGGATGTCAGTGCAGTCGGCAACCCGTGGACTAGTCCGAATAGCCCGCCCAATTTATAAGGTTAGGGTTGAAAAATTATAGATCGATAAAATCACAATCCGATTAGCCCGCTCCCGATTAACCCGCAACCCGTTAGGGCTAGATCCCAAAACCCGATAAAATTTCTATTGTTCTATTTATTTGACTCGTAATTCGTCACTTCATTGATTATTTTTATAATATAGATAACTACAAAAATAACTTACAATTTTATATTAAATATGTAAATTATATATTAATAAAATTAATATAAGCAATAGATAAATAAATTAGAAACTTCAAATCCACCAAAAAATATATAAATTTCTAAAACATTCTTTAAATTTTCTCGAAATATGTTTATACTTCATTTTGCACAAATCTCAAATACTATTAATATTTGTTCATAATTATGTTCGAGTTTAAGCATATATCTCAAATTATCAAATTTATCACAATTAAATGTTTTACATTTTATAAATATAACGAATTTTCATCATTATTTATTGGATTGATCGCATGATAATTTTATCGGTAGCAACCCAATTAACCCGTGGACTAGCCCGAAACCCAAGCTTTTAGGATTAGGGTTGAACTTTTAAAACCCGAAAAAAATTACAGCCCGATTAACCGCACTCGATTGACCCAAAATCCAATTGAATTGGCCCGAAACCCACTTAGACTAATCTGATTGACATCTCTAATGACACCAATACTAGTACTAGTAAAACACTAAATCTCATCCGGACCATTATCCATCATCATCATCATTATCATCATCCTAGTTGTGTAGTACCACTTTTTTTAAGACCTCTTTTAAGTCCAATATATTCTGTTGTATTTTAGTTTAATTTTGTAGTTAATTTATTAAGGTTGATTATATCCAACTAGGGTATATATTTATCCTTTAATTTCAATTCTTTGTTAACGAATAACTTTTATATTATTATTATTATTATTATTATTATTATTATTATTATTTCGGCAACTGCTTGATAAATGACGCCATCTTTCATTTAATTGGAGATTTCTTCAATTGTGCAGGCCATGATCAATTAATAAGAAATGTAAAGTTCGCGTCTTTAAAATAATAATGAAAGTTCAGAATATAATTAAAAAAAGTTTCAAACTATGTCGACACTTCAATTATCTCTTTAACGTCGTACATCATTCCTTGTTTAAATATTTTTTTCGGACACCAAAACAACGTGACTTAATCCATTAACTGTTCACATTAACTTAAGTTTAAATATTTAAATTATTTTTTATTGATCTACATGTTAATGCTTGATTTTCAGGTTACAAGTGATTATGAGTACTCTCTCTGTTCCTACTGAAGTGAAACATTTTTTAGCACAGAATATAAGAAAACAGTGTTATATTAGTTGTGGAACGAATAAAACAAGATAGATGATGAAAAATAGAGAGAAAAAAAAGTAAGAGAGATAATGCCTATTAGAAATGGTTCATTTACCTCTTAAAAAGTCTTATAAGAGGGAGGGTTATCCATATTTACATAGATGAGCTAGGATCATTACTAAGTCGATGTGAGACAAGATTTAAGAGTTTTAACATGCACCCTCACGTGTGGGCCGAAATGACACATTGGACTTCCATCACGTGGGTAGGCAAGAAAAGAGATAAAGAGATAAAATCCATTATCGACTTGGGCGTGCTCTGATACCATATTAGAATTGAGTCACTCACCTCTAAAAAAGGTCTTATAAGGTGGAGTATTATCCACACTTACATAGATGAGCTAGGATCATTACCAAGTCGACATGAGACAAGATTTAAGAATTTTAATAAAAAAGAAATGACTCGCTTAGCTTAGACATTCAAAAAAGAATATGATTCACTTAATAAGAGATAGAGGGAGTATAATTTTCGCGATATGTAAATAAATATACATTAATATACCAAGAATACTTTCTGGCAGCAAAATTTAGTCTCAAAAAAATTTCTTATAGGCTGTTATTTGATACTTGTGGAATAAAATTTTAAATCCAATTTGTTAATGTGCAAATTTATATATGAACTTACAATTATATAGTTCAAATATTATTGATATATATCCTTATATTTATGACATCAACATACGATTATATAATCTAGTTCTGGGTTGAACAGTACGTTGTAGTAGACATAGTGCTAGTGTGCTACTATTCATGACCTCAACTCTTATTTGTGACGATTTCATCTTACGAAGAGTCCAAATCTTGAAAACAAAACTATATAATTTTGTCCCATCCAATCGTCGTTTTCAAAACACCATAAATAACACCTTACCACATTTATTATGCTCTATTAATATTAGAATAAATGTTGAAAAATAAAGCCAAGATGGGAGAGGAGAATAAATATGCGGTTTAACCAAAGGGCCTACCTTGAAAAAAATAAATCGACCAGCAACGTTGTGTTATCATAGCTCAAGATGAAGTTGTGGGCCAATAATCAACACTTTAATTTTATTTATTTCCAAGTGATGCGAATCATAAGTAGGTAGACTAATACAGTATATATCTATTCAGCACAAATTCCTCATGCTACATAACTTTGATATAGAATATTCAATTGTTGTGTATGATGTCTCACTTTCTTTCACCCTATTGATAGCAATCTTTTAACGCCAAACCATTGAATAAAAACAAACTTCGTTATCGCCTTACTATATAGATGCACCTAAATGTTGAAATCGGAATTTTCATCACATACCTTGAGTGGAAGAAAATATTATACTAAATATAGCATAGTTCTAAAATTTTAAATATATTACTTATTATGGATATGTATCACGTTTGTGCATACTTCTATGATAGATATTTTAAAATATACTAATTCAATACGACACACTTGTTTTGTCTCCTTTCATATATGTACAAAGTACATTAAATTTGAAATATGTCAGATTTCACTTTGGATTCCTCTGTATGTTGTTGGATTTGGGATCAGTCAGTTTTTAGTGAATCAACACAGATTACAAGTTTAAGATTTTACAGTCTTAATTTTGGGGATTTTTTTTATTTTATTTTGTAAGACGCTATATTTCATCAGCTAGGTTGCGGATGCACCATAATCAACTGCCTTAAAAAATTCCTTTTTTGAGATAACACATGAATGTAACGAGACAATACTATAAATTTGGCAATTTTTTAGTAAGATTCTGGAATGTTTCACAATTTTGAAAACAACCTGAAAAAAACTAAACAATTTTTTCTATTTATAAAAAAATGATATTGAACAATATATTACAAGTAAGCGACCATAAACTTTCACCATGGGATAATTGAGAATAAATTCAAATTTTATAAATTTTTTTACCGAGTTTCACTATTAGCACGGATCAAATTTTAACTAAACTTCACAATAAACAAGCTACTAGTACTAGACAAAATCAAAATAAATTGAAAAGATTGGGGACATTTAAAGTTTAAACCGAAATTCTCTAACAAAGGAGGTGTTTCCAGAAAAAGGAAAAAAAACGTTGTCTCTCTGATTAGCTATAGAAATTTGTTATTATAAAATGAAATAATCAACATATTATTAATAACCATATATGGCTGATTACACATTGTTATGGCTAAACAACATATTATTAATTCAAATATATTCTATACGCATAGACATAGTTATCATTTAACTAGTGATTTTTTCATATCTCAAAAGTATGATGTGATTTGTGATAACATTTTCTTTTCCATGTTTTGGATGCTCTCTCTTCTAAAGCTACCAAAAATTGTTGACACTAAGAACAGGTGAAAGAACTGGTATAATAGTACTGAATTACTGAATATTATCCCCCAATCAATAATGCAGTTTAGATTAGCGTAATATAAGAAGCCAATTTATTGTGACCAAATAATATTATTGATTTATCCATAGTAAGACAAACATAAGTTGCTCTGATTCTAGGGATAAATATCATTCAAGGTCATCTCATATTTAGCTTCATTCCATCAGTTGAGGCCCTCTAATACATACAAATTCTGTACCATAATATCAATGTTAGGAAACAAATTTGCATAGCAAATAAGGAAATGAGAGCTTAATCCAGCTTGTTAGTCAAATTCGGAAGCTAAATTTCCCCAGAAAACACTATGATATCACCCAAATAATAATCAAATTCAATAGCTGAACAAAGGAGTAAAAGAATCAAGCGCCAAAGAAGCCAAGTTGCAAGTCAAGAACAAATTGACACAGAAGAATCTAGGACTAAGGGTGTAAGAAGTAAGAACAATAAGAAGAGTTTGGAATATATTCATTCCATTAATGATGTCTCAAAACCATCACGAGTCTGCCCCTTCAGGGACATTGAAGCAGTGAAGGTTTTCTCTATAAGCAGACGGGTTCAGAAATCAAATCCCACATCTCCTCTACCCCCAAGTTAAATAAAAATGATCTCAAGCCCATGTTACATGACAACCGAACTAAATTGCGACAACAACATGTTTATGGTAGAGATATAGGCTGGCTAACATCCTTATTTCTTATGAAATGATCTTCTAAAATGGGACCTCCGATTTCTTCCAGTTATAAGGCATGAAATGTACTCTTGTAAAAAAAAATAGTACTTCAGATCACAAGCTGTTACACTTGAACATTTTAGTGTTAGAGCAATCACGCGTAACTATGGAATTTTTCACAATCAAGTATCAAAAGGCTCCTACAGATCTCTGTAGTTAATATCCAACCATGGATCTTAATAAAGAAGGATCCTCAGATAATTGTACTAAGGCAATAATACAAATGGCTGACGCTATCACCCTAAAGTTAATTTTAAAGCCTCATATAGGAAAAAAGAATAAATTCGGATGATAATTTTCAAGTCATGAGGCTCCAAATAAGGAACATCACATAATCGATGCAGGTAGATGTCCTAATCAGAAAAGTGCATAAGAAACTTAAAGACTGCATGATATTTCCTGTTTCATATCACTACAAGAAATTATCATTAATTCCTCTAACAGCTGTGTATGGGACATCAGCAACTCCTATTTCAAGATTAGTAAACATTGCAACCATCAAACAAGGGTAATGAAAAGGCCAGCCAGCATTACTTTTAACCTAGACATTCATGTATTTAAAATGACCAAGCAATATTTATAAGAAACTTCTGACAAAATTCTCTACCAGCTACCTACACTCAACCCAAATATATCCATGTTTACTCTATTCTTGCATGTCATGGAACCCATACATCACTGACTACTAGAAGAGTCATTGTACATTATAATTTACATGACAACAGATTAAAACTGAACAATATGTTGTACTTCCATTTGTGCAAATACTTAAATACTAAAAAATCAAGATTTTCTTTACAAATGTTTATATAATGAAGGCACCTGACCTTTAAAAGGAATAATGAGTTTCTTTTATAATCTACCAGTACTATTGATGTGGGTTTATAATTACTTTCACTCATGCGCGCGCAATCAAACAAACAAACACGAGCAAGCAAGAAAGACAATTCATCATAACATCAAGCATGAAGCTAAATATCATTAGCCAAAGTATTGATTAAAAATTACCTAAATATGATAAGTAGCAGGTCAAAGAGCTCAAGTACAGATAGGGCAATGCACCAAACCATTCTCATTACAATCACTACATTTAGCAACCACAGTCTCCCCTCCATCCTCCGCCGCTGCCACCGCCATCTTACAACTCCCGTTGCAAGAAAAACACGGCAAGAACCTCCCGCCCCCGCAGCCCTCGCAGACATACCCTTCTCTAGCTCTCTCCATCCCCTTCAGCAACTCCTCCAAGAGGCCATCCTCCACCACCCTCATCACCTCCTCCGCTCCGCCTATGTACCGCCCCTTCACAAACACTCGCGGTGGGATCATCTCCTCACGCTCTCTCCCACTCATCAACTCCCTCAACTCCTCCCTAAACCCTCTATCCATCGAAATATCCCTTTCGCATACCAAAACCCTATGCCCCTCCAGCGCCGACCGCACGGCATTGCAGTCATCGAACGTCTTCCTCACTCCCCTCAACGTCGTCGTATAGATCACCACCTTGTTCTCCCCATTCGGCGGCCTAATCGCTTCATACCGATCGATCAATTCCAAATCCACAGACGGTTTCCCCAAATCGCTAACCTCCTTGGACGAATTAGAAACCCTAACATTGGGGCAAGCATTCTCCTCGTTCCCCGAGGGATTAGCGGTCAATTTAATCGCCGGGGAGTGGGAGACGCGATCGGCGTCGAGGCCAGACATGAGGTCCCATGAATTGATGCTCTCGTATCGGAGGGAACGGGGCTCGCAGAGCGGGCTGGGAAACAGAGAGCCGAGCGTTATCCTTGGCGGCGGGGATGGCGTGGGAGCGACGGTGGTGGTGGTCTGCGGCGGCGGAGGGTCGAGTGTTAACAAGCCGTAGGTGGTGGAGGTGAGGGACACAATGTGGTTGCTGAAAGCGGCGGCGCCGCCAATTTGGGAGAACTCTTCTTCCTGGCTGAGCAGCGAGGAGGAAACACAACCCATTGTGTGTGTGAAACAGAGAGAAGTTTCAATTTTTGAAATCTGGAAGTGCGTAGGTTTTGCTTTTAGCGCTTAAAATATTGGGATTGATTTGAAAACGAAGGTAGTTGTAGTTGGGGATTTAAAGCATCCGTAATTAAACTACTCCTCCATCTTAGCATCTGGACGTTAGCGTGATTCTTACAAAAATCACTTAATTTAGTAAAATATTTTTCCTAAATATTGCCCATTGCCCATTAATATTTGTTCATTTCGAGAATGGACTTTGCCCAAAATTGAAGGTTAGTCAACTTTATTTATGAACAGGCTAGTATTGATTATGTGAAGCACCATTTAATGTTTCATTATTAACGTTACAAATCAAACTCGCTACGTTTGACTTTGGAGGATAAAATATAGCAGATCTGAATAATCGAATCTAAATAAAATTGCAAAAATTGAATTTATTAGTTGGTTCAGTCGCCAGTCGGTTTTTTTTCTTATATTGATATGTACCGATCACAATCAAAATTCAAATTATATGTACAATAATTTTATATAAATTTTAAAAATGAAATCATGATTATGGCAAAAAATAAAAAAAATACTCCCTCCGTCCCACGTTACTTGAGTCACTTTTTTTTACTCTTAACTATATTATTCTCTTTCTTACTTTACTTTATCTCCACTTTAACTATTTATTATTATTTTTATAAAACAAGTGCAAAAAAGAAGTGACTCAAGTAACATGGGACGGAGGGAGTAATGATTTCTTGGCCTTTTGAGTTCACAAGTGGGGTAATATTTGTTTTTAGGGTGAATTTGACAAAGAGTTATGCAATGGGCCGAGTTGGCAGAGTAGCCAAGCAAAGCCATGAAACCCACGAATTAATTAGTAGTACTCCACTAATTTGTGGTACTGACATTGGGCTTAGGAGCATCCTTATTGCATGATGCTCGTCATGTCATGTCATTATTTCCTTTTTCTTATCTATTCTAACTAGATCATTAGAGCATCCACAATAAGAGCGGTGGGCTGGCCGCCCCAGAGTCGCCGACGGCGCGGCGATCTATAGTGGAAGAAGCGGGCGCCTCGGCTTAGCCGGGTATGAGGCTGCGGAAAGGCCATCGGCGAGCGGGGGAGCTACGCGGCGATTTGCGCCGCGGCGGTGCCTTCTTCGAAATTTTCTTTCTTTTTTTTTTAAATTTTTCGTTTTCTAGAATGAGGAAGAGAGAAGGAGAAGAATGAGGAAGAAGATGAAAAATAGAGTTTTGAATGGGTTAATTTTGGGCTTTTTTAAATGAGGGAGAATATAAGTTAATTTGGGCCTTTTTTAAATGGGTTTTGATTACTTTGGGCAAATGAGTCTAATCAAAATGATTTGGTTTTTGGCCATTATAGTTTTATTTTTTTTATTAAATTATATTTTTTTTCTAATTATTTTTTGGCTAATAATTTTAATATTCATTGAAAAAATAAGCAAAAAATAAAATACAGTGAAATGTGGCAAAAAAAAGGGGTTATTTGCCTATAAATACATGAACTTTCACAATTTTTTGATATTTCTCTCGAACTTTATTTTTTGAATATAAATGCATGAATTTTAGAATTTTCTAGTTTTTCCCCAAATTGAAAAATCAAAGCTGATGTGGCAAATTAAAGCTTACACAGTTGTAATTTTGATTAAATAATTTAAATAACTAAAATATTTAAAAATAAAATTCCATGTCATCATCTTCTTCACCTATTTCTCTCATTTCTCTTTCTCTAAATTGTAGAACCAATGTCATCCCTGGTCCCACGACATCTCTCGCTCGAGCATTGCAGTCATCAAATGTGCCATTGCTCTTAAACTCGCACTTGTAGTCACACATCAAATTACAATCGTCCATTGTTTTGTGTTGGGATTTCATCATACATCTCTAAAAATGAAAAATTTCAAGCAAACGAAAAATTTCAAGCAAACCTCCATCTTCTAAAGTGAAAGGATAGAAACAAAAATAAATACTACTAATAAATAGAAATTTAATACTCTTCGGTTAGGACTCCATATCAATTCATAACAGCTAATCCAAAATTAGATTTGAGAAAAAACTAGAGAAGCTAATGGAAACAGATTTCAATGTAAGGAGTTTTGCTAAATTTGATTTGCCCAATCTTAACCCATTCGGTTTGCTAAAATATGGAAGAGAATTAAGAAATGGAAGAGAAATCAAAACACGAAGAGAAAGAAAAAGGGGACAGAGGTGGAGTAGGAAAAAATGAGACTCTTAATCGTGGACGAAAGGAGTATTTATTTAGTTATTCAATTGAAAATTACAACTGCCACGTAAGCTTTAATTTTCCACATCAGTTTTGATTTTTCAATTTGGGGAAAAACTAGAAAACTCTAAAGTTCATGCATTTATATTCAAAAAATAAAGTTTGGGGGAAATATCAAAAAATTGTGAAAGTTCATATATTTCCAGGCAAATAACCCCAAAAAAAGTGTCCCCTATTGCTGTGGAAACTTTTTTTTGTGGCTGTGGACAAATCAGAAGTGGCTGAGGACAAAAAAAAAAGTGGCTTGTCCGGGAAGTGTCCTCCCTACTATTGATGCTCTTAATTTGTACTATGAACACTCTCTCATCATCCAGCACATTAGAGGATCCGCAGTGGTGCTCGCTGGCACGGACGCCGTCCGTGCCAGCGAGCACACTAACATGGCGCAATTCTATTCGCCAACGGTATATCCGTTGGATTTTCCTTTTTTTTAAATCGAAAATAATACCAAAAATTAAAAAATATATATTTTTAGATTCCCAAAAAAATATAGCCGTTTATTACCGTTTTTTTGAATTTTTTTTTGAATTTTTTTTTTCGCAAAAACATCTATAAATACACACATTCATCATCTATTTTTTCATACAACACATTCATCATTCATTTCATAAAACTCATCTACATCTTCCTCACTCACTCAAACCCTCTTTAAATTCAAAAATAGATTTCACCGATATCATTGCGGAAGCGGAGCGTGAAGAACAAGAATACTATGAACAATATCGTGCCGCCTATGGAACCTATGTCGCCGCCAATACCCCCGCCCCTCCTCCTCGACCAACTAGATCAACTTGCCGCTACATCCGTCGTGATCGGGAAGGAGCCAACGAAAGGCTCGTTGCCGACTATTTTTCCGACCAGCCACGGTTTCCAAAAGATTACTTTCAACGCGTTTTTCGCATGTCAAAACGGTTGTTTATGCGTATTGTCAACACATTGTCCGCCCGTGTTGAATACTTTCAATCAGGTATAGACGCAACCGGTTGGAAAGTCTCTCGGCGTTGCAAAAGTGTACTTGTGCCATCCGACAACTTGCTACTGGGCAAACGACTGGCCTCTTCGACGATTATTTGCATGTGGGTGAGTCAACTGGAATCCTATGCCTCGAAAATTTTTGCGACGGTGTTCGTTCTGCTTTCGGTGAGGAATTCCTTCGGGCACCCACCACCGAAGATTGTCAACAGTTGCTTCATCTTCACGAAACAGTCCACGGTTTACCCGGTATGCTAGGCAGCATTGACCTGCATGCATTGGAAGTGGAAGAATTGCCCGATTGCTTGGAGGGGGCAATACTTAAGCGGCCACAAAGGCGGCGACCCAACGCTTATTCTTGAAGCGGTCGCCGACTACTGCCTATGGATTTGACATGCCGATAAGGCTAATTTCATGCATCGGTAATGTGCAAAAAATGTTATAAATTGCTGGGTCTAACACGTTTCCTAAGCCAGGTGTGTGAAGAAAATCGCTAGATCAAGGAAGTAAGGAAGGAGATGGTCTAGCGAAAGAAAAGGACGAAATGAGCAGGTCTTACAAGGAAAATTGGCGTGACGGGGGAGTCTACAGCTGAGGGCAACAAAGTCATTATCAATACCTCGCTGGACCCACTAAAGCGCCTATAAATAGAGAGGAGCATGCAGCGTAATGGATATAGTTTTTCACTCTTCTTAGCTCATACATTTTACACACACTTGGGAAACATTCTGGGGGATAATCGTAATAGGGGGGCACTTTCTAGAGATCTCAAGTTTGGTAACACCGTCCCAGTGAGGGCGAAGATACATTTATTTTAATTTCAGCTGTTTTTGCTAGTTTTCACCGTCGAACTTCACTTTTGGGAGTCGACTTTGATGTTGATTATGTTTAACTGTTTATCGCTCATGGATCTGAGTTTAGCTTTTAATTTCAAGTTACTTTTGCTTAGATCTCTCTATTGTTAGCGTAATTCTTAAATTGCTATGTCGATCTCTGTTTATTTCGTTATTGAGGTGTTTGATGTGGAATTGGGTGACAGATCTGTGGTTGATTGAGTGTTCGGAGCTTAAATTTGTAAATCTGACGTGATGGAGAATTTCTTCTGTTTGGAGTCCGTGTCGGACGCTTGGATCCGGAGTGGATTTAGCGTCTAAAGTTGGTTTTGGCGTGTGAAAGAACAGTAGTGGATAGACTTGTTTTATTTCCTTTGTTTTCTATTTCCCTTCGTCTAGGTATGCAGATCTGTAAGTTCTTCGTGATTTATGCATAGATTTGATTCCAAGTTAGTAGCTCTGTTTTTTATTTGCTCATGTGTTTTTCTCAAGAAGTTTTATGCGAATTTGGTTGTAGAAGACGATGTCACTGTCAGTTAGTACTAGAGTTAGTTATTCTGCCACTTTCCAGTCGTACTCTGCTTTTTCTTAGAGGTGGTCCCATCGTAGAATTATTTCCTAGGTCTAGCTGTTAGGTTAAGTGTCTTTCTAATATTCCCAAGTCAAGTTAATTTTAATTTTTCCTCAACCCAAGAAAATGCGTGGCAGCAGCCAACACCAAAAATACTCTCAAATCCTTGATAACGATTCTTACGCATCCTTCTCTGTGGGATCGATCCCTACTTCCCTATACTAGGTTTAGTAAAGTGGTTGAGGGTTTTTGAAGCGGGGAAGTACTTGTGTGTCCGACGACCGGGATTCCACGCAACCTGCGAGTTCCTAGACCAAGTGATCTAGTGGACTTGCTGGATCTGGGGAACCTGCCTTATTTGAACATCGCAACACTGCACACACACCACACTTGTACTGTCTCAACCAAGAAACACAGGTAGCTTCACATGCATATTTCGGTGTTGCCGGATCCAACAACGACTTGAACGTGCTTTATTCTTCACCACTCTTCAATAATGTTTTGACTGGTGTAGCACCGGCGATCGACTTCACCGTCAACGGAAATGCATACCACATGGGTTACTATCTAGCCAATGGTATCTACCCATGGTTGTCGACTTTCGTGAAGACGTTCAGCAATCCGCAAGACCCGAGATGCATTCTTTTTGCGCAGCGTCAAGAGTCTGCTCGGAAAGACGTCGAAAGCTAGAGCTTTTGGGGTCCTTCAAGCCCGATTCAACATTGTAAAGGCCCCGTCTCGGTTGTGGCACGTTAAGAATATTGCCTACATCATGTACACGTGTATTATCTTGCACAATATGATTATACTAAAAAGCATTTTTCGAGTTTATTATGAATTTGATAAATGGCTTGTATATTGTAAACTCTCCTTATTTAATGAGAATAATAAATGTTTTCTTCATGTTGTGTATTTTACTTTAATGGGTATTGACCGTCTTTAATTATATACTCCCTCAGTTCCATAGTAATAGAGTCATTTTGCCATTTTGGTACGTTCCATAATAATAGAGTCATTTCCCTTTTAGTAAAAGTCAACACATTTTTCCACACCTACTTTACTCTCTCTTACTTTTTTCTCTCTTCATCTCTCTACCTTTTTCATTTTCCACTTTATTCTCCATTTACTTAACTCACCTAACAAAATTTCTCTTAGTCTCTGTGCCGAAAAGAAACGCTTCTATTACTATGGAACGAAGAGAGTATTTAAATATATGATTAAAACGCCGGAAAGTAAAATCAGTCTAAGTCTTCTATATTGAAGGCTGGGTCGTGGAACAGGTCATCGCAGTATGTGGCCCAGCCGGAACCTTGTAGAAGTAAAACTTTTTCACAACCTAGATAGGTTTTGGCTACCTATCGCGAAAGGTTGCAGTGTCCATCCGAAAGTCGTCTTTACCTTGAGAATGACTAGTGACACTAGTGTGATATAGCATTGAATGGATCTAAAGTTTAGACACGTCTTTATTTGCTATCTATTGAGAGACGATGTCTTGGAGATTTAATATTTCTTAGTCTTTGTAATAATATAGGACACACGTTATTTAATCATACGCTGCTTTGACTTATCAATAGGTGCGGGTTTTTCGTAACCCAATATTCCTGATATCTTGGGTAGTAGTAATTAATAACTAGTATGGTGTCAGTTTTATTGTTACATTGAATCGTATGCCTGCGTGGTTTGACTATATCCTCAAGAGGTGTTCGAGAAAAGTTCTATTATTCGGAAACCTGGCCGGTTTGGATTTAATCCAAGAATAAATAGAAAAGGCAAAGTATATTTTGATATACATCTCGTACTAGACAAACTCTTGGAAATAAAATGATATTAATTAATTTAAAGTCTATAGCAGACTACAAATTAATTAATGGATATAGAAAGTCTTAGACACGGGAAATAATATATTAAAGAGGTTAACCCGGATTGCTTGTAATCACGGATTGGATGGGCGGTCAGTATTTCTTCGATAGTGGCACAAGAAATATTCCATTGGCCTTATATTGAATTATGGGTTATAATTTAATTAGTAAAGAAGGTCCAATTGGGGAGGCTCAATTCAAGCCCCTTAGATCCCTAACCTAGCTCATCATAAACTCTATAAATAAGGATGTAAGGAGAGGAGACAAATACACAACACAAACCCTAGCCTCCACACTGCCCCCTCTCTCCCATAGGGGTTTTTGAAAATTCCCCTTTTATGTGTTCTTGGCTTTCTTGTCTTCTCCTTCAAGATCCTTATAATTTCTAAGAGATTCCTCCCACAAAGAATTTAGATCTATAGAGCAGGGTCATAGGTTAGAAAATTCTTGGTCATGCAATAACAATCAAGCTTCAAGATCTACACGTGCAGAAGTAGCAAGCCACTTCGATTCTTTGGAGAATCATAATTGTAACTTTGTAAGTATTTCAACATCATAATTTAATTTTAAATTATGTGATTAATTGCGCAATAATATGTCTATACATGTTCAAGCATGAAATTGAATCGATCCACATAATCTCCTAAATAGATTCTTTTGTGGATTTATTTTATATGCAATTTCCGCTGCGCCAATTCCCCAACATCCCTCACGCCGAGGTGTGCATACGACAGTGGGCGAGTAGGGCTGGGGGAAAATACCGAAAATATGATATATCGCTCGTATCGTATTGAAAAATATCGAAAAATTATCGAATTTTTGATTTCGATACGATAACGATATGAATTTCCTTATATCGAGATATATCGTTTTATATCGAATATATGATATATATCGATATTTTTGATATATCATTTTATATCGAATACACGATATATATTGTATATATCGAAACATATTGAAATTCAATACATATTGAAGTTTAAATTATAAATATATAAAAATCCATTTAATTTTTGTGTTATTTTTCAATTTTGAAATTATATTTTTCGATATACAGATATTCGATACGATAACGATATTTCGATATATCGTTCTTAACGATATATCGAATTTCAGTACGATATATCGAAATATTGATATTATCCATATCGAAAGTTCGATATATCGAAACTTTCGATACGATAACGATATGAAATTCTCTCATATCGATATTTTCGATACGATACACAATACAACGTTTTCTATACGATATATCGTATCAACCCACCCCTAGGCGAGAGGATCGAAACAAGACACACAATGCGCGATAGCAGAATCCACAATGAGCTACAAGAAGACCTAATCAAACACATTTGGGCGAAATTCGACAACGAGTAGCGGGTTTTTTTAATTTTATGAATTTAATTATGTAATTTTTAATTCTTAGGATTTTAATTAATGTAATTTTTAATTTTTAGGATTTTAATTATGTAACTTTTAATTTTTAGGATTTTAATTATGTAATTTTTAATTTTTTTTGTAAGTTGTAATAGTATTCCGCGTATTTTTAATGCATTTTTATATTGTGGAAATATTTTTATTTAAATTGAATAATAGAATGGTGGGACCCTTCAGCTTGTCCTTGCGGAAGAGCATGGATGTGAGTGTTGTGCTCTTGTGTAAGAGCAGGGAGTAAAAGTGGGTCCGGGCCCACTCCGTGCTCTTGCTATGGAGTACGGATGTGGATGCTCTTAGTAATTTGCAATATTAATTATTTTACTTTTAAAATTGAAATACCAGATAGTACTCCCTCCGTCCCGCTTTAGGAGTCCCGGTTGAGTCGGGCACATATTTAAGAAAAAAGTGTTTAGTGTGTAATAAATAAATATTGTAGTGGATGTTGGGACCCACTTTTAGTCGAGTGTCCAATAAATAAATGTTTTAGTGGATGTTGGGACCCACTTTTAACACTTTTTTATTAGTTGTAGTGGATGTTGGGACACACTTTTAACACTTTGTAGACATTTTTTATTAATTTATCTCAACCGGGACTCCTAAGGTGGGATGCCCAAAATTGATCAACCGGGACTCCTAAAGCGGGACGAAGGGAGTAATATATAACATGAACACACTTTATTAAAAATATTAAAAATTACAAATTAAAGTTACTAAAATAAAAAATGAAAAAGTGGGTCAATTCTAGAAAATGTTGGTGCTTGTCCAATTTCTTCGATCAAGTCATCTTACAGATTGGCGTAGAATTGTTTTTGGCCCATGGAAGCATGGAGGGCTGCAAACTCGTGGAATTGTGGGAAACGAGGGTGGGGAGGTCGCTTACTACAGTCAAAGTAGAGACACCCAATTCATCTTGCTAATTCGCAAAGTTGCTCATCATGTTTAGCTATCATGTTATGCCTTATGATACATGCATATATGATGTCAGAGATTATATTTCAGTACAAAGAATGTGTCTACCCTTTCTCTATAGCCCACAGTGATTGGAGGACTCCGAACGCACGATCCACGTCTTTTCGAGTCATCTCCTGCTTCTGAGCAAACGTCCTATTTGGGGTTTTTGGGCACTCTGAAGGCACTCTCGTCCTGTTGTATCGGCAACGCAGAACATACAAATTTTTGTTCGCTGGCGGCGCTAAAGCCTCGTTTTTTTTAGCAGTGTCCTGTTCTTTAAGGAAAGCAAGGCAATCATGATTGAATCGAGCAACTATAGTGTTGAAACATCCTTGCGGTCTCAGTACATCTACGATCATTTCCATGGCTGCTTGAGAATAGCATTTTCATTCGGCATCGATTTTATTTTTTTAGAATAATTAATTCATTAGAAATAAATATGTTGAATGAAAAATGAAATGTATTTACAAAATTTGAAGTTAGAAAAAATAAATCATAACCCTACCCACCACCCCCTCACTATTCTGAGTGGCGTTTATCCCTTGATTATATCGACAAATTTTGCATCCAATAATTTTATCTCATGTAATCTTTATTAAATAATATAAGATGGTGAAATAAATGTGTATTTATCTCATGTAATTCGGACAACGAGAGTGTGAATCACCTTATTTCATTGATTGAGTCAACCAATAAATACCATTTGAACCCTCCATCAGTCCTTAAGTTCGATGCATGAAGGAATGAGAAGTTGTGCGGCAAGACTCATGGAGGGTTATTTCTCCAGCGAATTTGCAGTTTCACTTTCAGATGCATTCGGTTTGAGAAAAGAAAAAAGGTTAAAATTTGGATTAGTTTAATTAGAAATTGGGAAACTGAAATAGCAGAAACAAACAAGTTTGACCGGCCCATTTTTTAAAAAGCACCAACTATCAAACGTCTCTTTTATCCAGAAAACGATACTTATTGATTCCCTGCACTCACCCAATTATATTTGGATTTGTGGATTATCATCTCCAATCTTTATCTTCTTCATCTTTTTCTTTTTGTCTCAGTTTCGGAGTTCTCTTTTCTGGCCTAGATTGATTCTAATTTTAGAATGCAAAATGAGATTACAAAAAAGATTTAGTGGTGGCAAAAGCTTATTAAAAGAAGAGGATAAGGAGAACTCTCTCTCTACGCAATGCGACAACGAAAACATCAAAGGGAGCATGTTGAGGGGCGAGGTGGTATCGAGAAAGGAAAATTAGGCAATCATACACTGACCGCTTCTCATAATCATATAAACACCACGCACACACTGACACACACACACACTTTCAAGCTCATACACTTTTAATGGAGCTCTCTTTATTAACGTTATTTGCTTAACATTTCAATGACCAGATTCTATATCCATTGACCATTACCTTTTCTAGTCGACCGAGTTCAATGATTCACATACTTTGATGCTCCTCTTATCATTATCCATTAATTTATCTAAATAAATGGAGCCTAATATACAATATCCTTTTAGGAAACGTCGTCGGAATTCGGTAAAACTTAATTGCTCCAACTTTTATACGCCAGGACCTGCATTTAATCCAATAACGAAAAATTCCATTGGAAACAAACACACGTGATTACAAAGTACATTAATGGATATCCAATACTCCTTACTATTAATTTACAGGTGTGGTAAGAAAACATGAGTGGTAAATTTAAATCCACATAAAAATATATTGTGACACACACACCCACACCCCATTTCCTAATTATATTTTGGCTGTCTTTCGTGGTTGCTCAGGCGCAGCTACAATTGCATTTGTATGACATAACACGTGAAGCCCTGAAGGTGGAGTCAGCCATTATTTATGCAACACAGTAAAAAGCAATCAGAAATGCGCTGCTATTTTTATGGGGTCCTTGGAATCTTATGTTATGAGTATCATTTTCTCTCTCCTCTCCTCTCGCTAAATTTTATGTCACCACTACTTTTATATCATGCCGCTACAGAAATACCTACATATCGCCATACAGGCTTATACAGTTTTAGATGCTGCAAAACAGATAAGCACCCAATCAAATATTAGTCCCATTACTATTTAATCCCATTCTCCTACCAATAATTGTTCTATATATGAATCCTGCCCCCCTCACATTCATCACCTGAAGGAATTACAACACATTTCACCTTTTTCCTGCACATGTTGCTACTCTTGTAATGGGCAAGAAGAGCTCTACTTCCTGGCTCACCGCCGTCAAACGGGCCTTCCGTTCTCCCACCAAAGACTCTGATGCCGATAGCAAGAGCTGCCGCAGGAAAGTTGAGCACCACCACCATGATGACCAAGCCAAGGTATATAATACTATATCATCATACTTATATCGTCAAATGTACAAGATTTTTTGTATCGTTGACAAGTTTGGTTTGACGGAATTATACAGAAGAGTGAGAGGAGGAGGTGGCTGTTCAGGAAACACTCCAACAATGCCGCAGAAGCTCCGGTGATGCCTCCTGAGCAGAGGCATGCCATCGAGGTGGCTGCGGCAGCAGCGGAAGCAGCGGTGGCGACTGCGAAAGCTGCGGTGGAGATGATCCGGATGAGCTCCAATGCTGCGGTCTCATGTAAACATGAGACGGCAGCAGCGAGAGTCATTCAAACTGCCTTCAGAGGCTTTGCAGGCGAGGAGAGCATTGGTGGCGCTCAAGGGAATAGTGAAGCTGCAGGCTCTGATCCGAGGGCAGAACGTAAGGAAGCAAGCTAACATGACCATGAAATGCATGCAGTCGCTGCTGCGGGTCCAGGCGCGAGTGCGCGATCGTCGCGCCCGCCTCTCCCATGACGCCGGGAGGCACTCCATGTTTGCAGAGACCACCAATTTCCTCAGACGCATAAACTCTAGAGTAAAACTCCACAACTCCACTCTATATATAAAAATATCTATATATCTCCCACATGATAAATTCTTCGGAAAGCACAGTCGAGAGAGGGAAGCTGCGTGACGGACGAGTGGAGGCCGGCGCCGGAGTGCCCGCGCACGCTGGAGGAGCTTGAGGCTATCCTAAAAGCCAGAAACGAAGCGGCATTGGCGCATGAGAAATCCTCCCTGGCATTTGCTTTTGCACAGCAGGTCATCAATCAATCTGCTGTGTCTGCCTCTGTTTCAATTCGAAATTAATCTAACGGAAATAGGATTGGTTTTATAATTGTGCAGAGCAACCTAGTGGAAAGCGACAGGAGCGCCTACAACGGAGACGAAAGCAGCGAGCTGGACAACAGAACAAAGTGGCTGGATAAATGGATGGCCACCAAGCAGTGGGAGACCAGCAGCAGAGCCTCCACCGACCACCGCCGCGACTCAATCAAAACCGTGGAGATCGACTCCCTCAAAACAACCAACGGGCGGCGATCCCGGTGCCAGAGCCCCATCAACCACCGCCACTCCATCGCCTCTCCCCACCACAGATCCATCGCGCCGTCCACGCCATCCAGAACGCGATCGTCGCCGCAAGTCCGCCCGCCCAGCCCTCGCCGCATCGTCACGGAAGACAGGAGCTACTCCACCGCCAACACGCCGTCGCTGCGATCCGCACAGCGCGTCAGCGAGGGAACCAACGCCGCCGCCGCCGTGCAGATACCTAACTACATGGCGGCGACGGAGTCAGCCAAGGCGAGGATCCGATCGCAGAGCGCGCCGAGGCAGAGGGCGGCGACGCCGGAGCGGGAGCGCGGTGGATCGGCGGCGAGGAAACGGCTGTCGTACCCGATACCGGAGCCGTATTGCGTGAATGTGGGATTCGGATGCAATAATTTGGGGCAGAATCTGAGGAGTCCGAGCTTCAAGAGCGTTCAGGCAGGGTACGTGGGGATGGAGGAGCAGTCCAATTATTCATGGTATACGGAGAGCATCGGCGGCGAGATATCGCCGTGTTCGACCACCGATCTGCGGCGGTGGTTGAGATGAAGATCCATTTCACATATGTACCGAAACCTGTTCAGATTACAAGGAGGGATTACAAAAAAATTCAGATTCCCTCTTAAACATTTTAGAGGGAAATTTGAACTAAAATTTGCCCTAAATTTCAGAATTTGCAGCACCCCTATAAATACATTAACAAGGCTGCATTTAACACAACCTCCACCAACCTCCCAAAAAAACAAAAAACCCAAACATTTTACATTACCATTTCCCTCAGAAAAGCTTCATCATTGGGATGGAGGAGGGGTCAAGACAGAGTCTACACTTAAGCAGCAGTAGGAAGAACTTGGTGGTGCAATTCCTCCTTAAGCATAGCACTGATGGAGTGCTCATAAAAGGGGCAGTGACGGAGGCGGCAGAGGAGTTTGGCATCAGTAGAAAGACTGTTTACAGGATGTGGAAGGCAGCAAAAGAGCAGATGCAAAGGGGGGAACCTGCACACATGGAAGGCAAAGTTAAAGGATATCAACATTCAGACAAGTTCGACCTAGATGAAGAAAAGGTTAGAAATTTATCCGTGCTTGAAAGGTCTTCCATTAGAAAAATGGCAAATAAATTGTCAGTAAGTAAAAGTACAGTTAGTCAGTGGATTAAGGAGGGTAAACTCAAGCCACATACAAATGCTATAAAACCTGCATTGACTGAAGTGAACAAGTTAGCTAGGTTGAAATGGTGTCTTAGTTAACTTCTACCTACCATATCTGCTGGTAGAGTTCAGTTTCAAAGCATGCACAATATAGTCCACATAGATGAAAAATGGTTCTTTATGACCAAGACAACAGACAGGTACTACCTCTTGCCGGATGAAGATGAGCCATATAGGGCATGCAAGTCAAAGAGGTTTATCACCAAAGTGATGTTCATGTGTGCAGTATGTAGACCAGTATTTGGCCCGGATGGCCAGACCAAATTTGATGGAAAGTTGGGTATTTTTCCTTTCACTGAAGTGGTACCAGCAAAAAGAAAATCAAAGAATAGGCCTAGAGGCACACTTGAGACTAAACCAATTCCAGCAGTCAATAAGAATGTGATGAGGGACTGCCTAGTCCACAAGGTATGCTACTTTTCCCAACCTATCAGATCTTACCTGTTTATATAAAGATCATCATCTAGGAATATTTACTTTTGGTTTACAGACTGTACCAGCTATTAAGGCCAAGTGGCCAGATTGGGCAAGCAAAGAAATTTTCATCCAGCAAGACAATGCCACACCCCACATAAATAGTGTGGATCCTGAATTTGAGGATGTAGCAAATTCAGATGGATTTAAAATCCAACTGATTTGTCAACCAGCCAATTCACCTGACACCAACATACTAGACCTTGGCTTTTTCCGGGCTATTCAAACACTGCAGCATGAGAAACCATGCTCTACTGTTAATGAATTGTTGGGAAATGTGTATAGCTCTTATGAAGAGCTATCACCACAGACCCTAAACAAGGTTTTCCTCTCATTGCAAGCTTGCCTTACTCAAATTCTGATATTCAGGGGTGGGAACAACTACAAAGTCCCTCACATTAACAAAGACAGGTTGGAAAGAACAGAGGGGCTGCCTAATGCATTGGATGTGGATGAGAAGCTTGTGAGAGATGTGCTGGAGTACTTACAGCTACCAGAGAACAATGCAGGTGGTGCATATGACATTGGACCTTTGTCTACTGCTTTTGGGTTCTAAATAGATAGGGGGATGCAATGATGTGTTTTGGAAATCAGGCCTTATATTTTTGGGTAGTAGGTGCTGATTTTTTTGTGTTTTGTATGTAGAAATAGTGCAAAGAACATGTAATGCACATATTTACTGATGTTTAATACCAAGCCCTCAGAAAAGCTTCATCATGGAGCAGGAATAGCCTCCAAACCTCTAAAGAGGTGGCTGAACATTGCATAATTCACCATATTGCATAGATACACAAATCAAGCACCACCAAATCAATCCACAAGGCAACACCAACATAACCAAGCACCACCAAATCAATCCACAAGGCAACACCAACAGAACCAAGCACCACCAAATCAAATCACAAGCAGCACCAACATTACCATCAAAATAACCCCAACCAAGCCCTCAGAAAAGCTTCATCATGGGGCAGGAACAGCCTCCAAACCTATAAAGGGGTGGCTAAATATTTATCAATCCACAAGACAACACCAACACATCCATCAAAGCAACCTCAATGCAACAACATTACCCTCTGAAAATATTTCAGCATATGGCATTACACATCAAACAACAGATTTAATGCCTCCTAACCCAAATTGGGGGTGGCTAAACATTGCATACTTCACCATATTGCAGAGACAGACACAAATCAAGCACCACAAAATCATATCCACAAGGCAACACCAACATATCCATCAAAGCAACCTCAATGCAGCAACATTAACCTCAGAAAATATTTCATCATATGGCAATACACATAAAACAACAGATTTAGTGCCTCCTAACCCAAATTGGGGGTGGCTCAAACACAAGACAACCATAGCCCATAAAAACCCCAAAGCAATCAAACCTAAGAACCTCCAAACCCTGGATAGAGGGTGGCTCTCAGTAAACTCACAAATTCAGAGAAGATCCGCCATGCCAGGCAAGAGCATCACCAAGAAGCTCTTGAACCACTCCTCCTCCTCTACTGGACGCCTCCTCCGTCGCTTGGTGGCCGGAGTTTCAGGGACTACAGTTGGGAACGGATCGAGCTCCGTCAATGGAGATTCAGGGACAATGGTGGAGACAGAATCGCTCTCCCACCAAGAGCCCAGCTTATAGTCTGGTGTGTCGGGCACAATCAACAAATCGGCGTCTAGATCCTCCAGATCTGGCGATTCTGAGGGAAGGTCCATGAATTCGGACTCCATCTCCACTGGGATATCATCCGATGATGTCTTCCAATAGATTTCCCGATTTGGGGAAATCGGAGGAATGGGTGAAAGGAGAGACGGCGTGGGTGGTTCCATTTGAGCGCAGGAGGAGGCGATTTGGGTGGGAGGAGGAGGAGGCGACGATTTAGGGTTCTTGAGACAGAATCGGTAGTGAGAGATGAGGGAGAGAGAGGGTGAGGAAGTGGATGTGTAAATCGAGAATAGAGTATGGAGGGGAGAAAATTAATTGTTGAATTATTTTGGGTATGTCATTTTTGTAATTTAAGTGAATGAGTAAGGGTATTTAATTTATCCAAATATGGAAAGGGCAACCGGGACTCCTATTCGCGGACGTCCGAAAATGGTAAAACGGGACTCTTATTGGCGGACGGAGGGTGTATAATATAATGGTTTATTATTGAAATATGATAAACAAGTCTAAGGCTTCTTACTAAGAAGGTCAAGTAGGGAAATTCGATGAATCTCCTCATGAGTTTTCCAGTAGGGGACTTGGCCAGATCTAGTAAGAAGAAAAACGTATTCACAACCTAGATAGGCTTTGGCTACCTATTGGAACGGTTGCGGTGTTTGTGATAATTCTCTCTTACCTAAGATGAGATTAGTAACACCGGTGTGGTAAAGCACTGAAAGGATCTAATCCGAAATGTATTCTTTATTGCTATCTACTGAAAGAATATATTTCAGAAAGTTTAGTATTTTCTAGTCTATGATATTAATATCAATATTGTTTATTCAATCAAACGCCACTTTGACTTATCAATATGTGAGAGTTTGTACGTAACTCAAGTCCATGATATCTTGGGTGGTAGTAATTGAATAACATGAAGGTATTGGAATATTATTTCATAGAATTCGCGTGCCCAAGTGTGGTATGATTAAATCCCTAAAAGGGTGATCCCCAATGAGGTGTTTGAAAGAGGAATTTATTATTCAGAAATCTGCGCAGTTGGAATTTATTCCACGAATAATAAATAAAGTTTCAAACTAGAAAAACTCTTTGGAGAATTAATTTAATTCTAGTCACATAGCAGACAAAAGAATTAAATTGATGGATCAAGATAATCTTAAACGCGGGAAATATTATAAAATAAAATGGACCCAAGTTATTTGTAATTTGGTGATTTAAGTGGGAGTGCAATATTATTCTTTAGTGGAATAAAATAATATTCCATTGATAATATATTAAATCATGGGTCATTTGATTTAATTAGTAATTTATCTAATGGGTGAGCCCAACACTTAAGTCATTCCATGGATCCCCAACCTAGCCCAACAAGTCCATTATAAATAGTGATGAGATGTGGAAACCCTAGAACACCATTCATTCACAACACTCCTCTCTAAACCCTAGAAGCCGTCGCCGGCTCTCTCTCTCTCTCCTTGCCTCGGTTTTCGTGCCTTGGCACGTGGGAGAATTAGGGTTTTGTTTTGTTCTTGTTCTATCCTAATTCATAGGATTAGATAAAGACAATATTGAGTTTGTGATTGGGTTTCCCTAGATCTCTTCAAGACTATTATTGATTATCTAAGATCCGCCCACACGGATGGAGAATCAAGGACTAGGGAATAGGTTGGAAGATTCACGGTCGATAAACCAAGGATCTCCGGGTGGTGCAGCTAGCAACTTCGATCCTATGATGGATCAATATGAGGTAACAATCGAATCTACATCAAATTGCATGTTTATGTGTTTATTTGATGTTATATCTATAGATCTATGTTAATTGCATGAAATTGGAGTCGAATGCATAATCACCTAAATAGATCCGGTCAAGGACCTGTTTGGTTTCCGTGTCTTCCGCTGCGGTAGTCCCAACAGTTTGATCCCCATCTTATTATTAGTGTTCCAAGATATGAGGTGATGGAAAGGCATGTACTTTGAGTTGTGAATTCGCCTTTTGAATAGTCAAATAATATTCTCTCAATGGAAAGGCATGCCTTCAGTGCATTTTGTAAGCAATGTCGGTTACGTTAAATTGAAAGATTAAATTCAGCAGCTGAAAGGCCAAAAGTCTCGTACATGGGAAAGTCCAAAAGCTATCCGGCCTAGGGGTGGGTCGATACGATATATCGTATCGAAAACGTTGTATCGTGTTTCGTATCGAAAATATCGATATGAAAGAATTTCATATCATTATCGTATCGAAAG
The DNA here is from genome assembly GCF_023119035.1 of Salvia hispanica. Lineage (NCBI taxonomy): Eukaryota > Viridiplantae > Streptophyta > Magnoliopsida > Lamiales > Lamiaceae > Salvia > Salvia hispanica. Next base: position 47,407,018 of record NC_062967.1, read on the forward strand.
TTTCGATATATCGGATTTCGATATATCGAACTTTCGATATGGATAATATCAATATCGTTATTGTATCGATATTTCGATATATCGTAAGATCGATACGATATATCGAAATATCGTTATCGTAGGTATACCTGTATATCGAAAAATATAATTTCAAAACTGAAAAATAACACAAAAATTAATAAAACTTCAACACAATAAAATAAATAGTGTTCTTATTAGGGTTTCATATATATTTTCTAAATATATGAATGAATTAAATGGATTTGTATATATTTATAATTTTAAACTTCAATATGTATTGAATTTCAATATGTTTCGATATATATCGATATAAAACGATATATCGCGATATAAGGAAATTCATATCGTTATCGTATCGAAAACTTACGATACGATATCGTATCGTATCGAAAATTACGATATATCGAAAATTCGATAATTTTTTGATATTTTTCAATACGATACGAGCGATATATCATTTTTTCGATATTTTTGGTGAGGGAAATAAGCCCTTACCCACTAATACTTCTTCTATGTCTTTTTGTGTTGATGAATTTGTAGGAAATTTAATTGAAGGCATGGAAGTGAAGCATCAAATTGCACATGGCTTGGAGACTATGCCCCCGGAGTAGGACCAAGAGGAACAAGGGCAAGTGGATGAACTCCTTGCCCAAGGTTCAAGTGCACTATCCTTGTCTCCTTGTGATGCTCCCTTGCATATGATTACACTAGAGAAGTCACTTTGTGTTGATAGATTTGTTATTGATGACTTGTGTAAAAAGTGGTCTAATGAGCTTGAATCTTTGAATGCTAAATCTATCTTTGCATCATATGTTGATCCTTTCTTGATAAATACAAGCAATGGTAGACATGACCTTTCACTTGCGGACTCTTGCATGAATGTGGAAATGTTTCTTTGGATGCTAAGACACCTAAGCTTTCAATTGTTGTTGACTATGGTTTTCTTGAGTACGTTGTTGAGGATAGTAGGGCCAAAGAGTGTGACATTTTTGAAGATTTTAGAGCTTGGTATTTGCTAGTCTTTATGGTAACATGGTGAGGCCCTTCAAGGGGATTGGAGTGTTCTATGACCGTTTTGTGAAGGATTTTTCCACTCATATGTCTCTTGTGGATTGTGTTGTGTTTAATGGCATAAGGATACATTGTTCTCATAGTTGTGGTCTAAAATTGTTGGGGAAATTGTGCGGGGCTTATTTTGACAAGTTTATCATAATACTTGACGTAGCTTTTTACAAGTTTCATATGCATGGTGTTGTGTTTTATCTCCATGTCGTGCATGAAGGTTTATGGACACATTGCTCCCTTATTTTTGATAATCTCTTGAAATTGATGAAGCAATGGGATGAAATCCATATTGATGAACTTGGTTTGTTGGTTGATACACCTTCTTGCAAACTTGATGTGAATTGTGATGAACCTACTCAATGTGTTAAATATGAGATTGTCAATTTGTGGAGTATTTCTCATGTAAGCAAGAATGATGTATCAATGGTTCCTTATGATCTTTTGTTGCTTAATCTTGAGAATAGGAATCTTGTGAATAGACCTTGTTTGATTACTTTTGAATATACACCATATGAGGATCCATTCTTGTATATGCCTAGTCTTGTTGGGAATGCCAAATCTTTTGTAAAGATGTTCAAGAATTTGGGCATCATTTGTATGGGGATGGTCAAACCAAATAGAAACAAGGTGCTTGGGGCATGTGTGTTTTGGCATGTTGATTGCTTTTATTGCATGTCCATCAAACCATTCAATGGAGTTGGGATGTTTTATGGTCTATTTGTGAAGAACTTCATATCTAATGGCTTTGTTTGGGACTACATTGTGAACGAATGTCTATGTTTATTTGCACCCACATCTTGTACCTATATTGTGAAGTTATTTGAGTTTTGGTATGAAGGGTATCTTGATAAGTTTGTCTTGATTTCTTATGGGTGGGATTTGGACATGAAAGGATTCATTAATTTGTGTTCTCATATTTATTGTGACTTGGCCTTGAGCTTGAGGGAACATGAATTTGGAAGTCCTTACAACGTCTTTGGTGTAGTATTGTCTCTTAGAGCCGTTAGTGGTCTCAATCTTTATCGCCGTACTTTGATATTTGATTTGCTCTCGTTCTATTTTGTAGTTGTGCGTAACCCAGATTTGAGGGCAAATCCTTTCCAAGGAGGGGAGAATGATATGACCACAGTTGCTAGACGTCAAGAGTGTCCCTCTCGGCTTGAGCCATGGATCGATTGGGGTCCAAGGATAAGAGGAAAGTCATGCCACATACCCAATACAGCTCGAGGGATTGCCATGGAAGCGAGGAAGAGGGAAGGCTCAGATTTGAGGACAAATCCTTTCCAAGAAGGAGATGATGATACGAACATGGAAGCCGTGCGTCAAGGATTTCAACTACAGCTGGATTCAACCAGAAACCGTCCTATCGAGATGATATCCGAAAGCTATGAAACTACCACCATCGTCTTTGTCTTGGAAACAGATTCGCGTGGGTATCTTGCACATCTCAATCGGAGTCCGAATGAGGGAGTTATGGTGGTTTTACAGAAGTCGCGCAGAACTGACGAGGGAGTCCAGAGAGAACACCCGGGCGGATGTTTTTCACCCTGCAATTCACCCGACCGGGTGAATCACCCGAGACTTAGTTTTTGAGGGCCTTTTTCCACATTTTGGGCCCTTAGTATAAATACCTTTTGGTGTCATTTTTCATTCTAGATTAAGATAAGATTGTGATTGAAGTTATCTCCCTAGTGAGTTTTTCCTCTTTGAGGAATGTATCCAATTCCTTCCTTGAAGGTTGCTTGTTTCAATTCCATAGATTGATTTAAGTAGAGGTATGCATCAATGGGGTGTATCCATTGAGTAGTGGAACCAAGGGGTGATAGAGCTATTGAAAGTTGCCTAGGGCTGTCTCCATCTTTTTGGTTAAGGTCCTATGGTTGTAGCTCTTTTATCTCATCATTATACACATGCTTTCCATTCCTAATCTTCCATACTTTCTTGTTTAGATTCAATTTTTGTTGGTTGGATCATCTATTATCTTTTGTCTTGTGTTGATAAATTGAAAATAGCATCACAAAATTAGTTAGATCAAGCATCATCAATGGGTAATCGTTGGAAAATGGATGATAAACTACATGGATCCTTATCACGTTTTCTTTCTCTCTCTTTTTTTTTATTTTTCCCGGGTCAGGTCACAGAATCTCCTGCCCGTTTTCTGACTAACTTTTCTACCGGGCCAGGTTACAAAATCTCTTGCCCATTTTATTTTTCAAACGTTCTAACTTTTCTCGACCTAACTTCCTATCCCGATTGGTGAGTTTCCCCCACTCCCCCCCTTGTTCACATAAGATGAAGGTTGAGGTATTAAAAGAAGGGACAAATTATTTTAGGCTCAAGTTGGTCAACTATTGGGTGCCATTACAATGAGGCGGGTTTAGCAGATTCAAAAGATTTAAGCTCAATTGGCTTCTCCTATTGTCTTTAGTCCTTACTCCCTATGTCATTTTCCTCTAAGCATCAAGTGGCAACCTCTCTTCCTATTCTACCAGTAGAAAGTGTCCTACTCTAGGCTTTTAACTCACTTTATAGAGGGATTCACAACTAGATCAATTGAGGCCTTTCTCTCTTTGATCGTTCTTACTAAGGGAATCTTGCTTTTATTTATACTAGTTTATAATTAACACATGAATCCTAAAAAAAACTAAGTCCTAAACATGGCAACATAAACATGCTTAACACTGACTGCACTAACTGTTCTCCCCTTCCCACTTCACTCATATTAGTTTCTTCTTTAAATGCCCCTCCTCAAATACTTCAAATATCCCCACATGTATTTTTGCCCCTTCAATGAACATTTTCTAGATCCGTCCCTGGTCGTCATGAAGTGGAAACAGGGGAGTTAGTGAACACACAAACACAACAGAAATCCTCATATATATGCCATCGAGGAAACTCAAAACATCAGCATCACAGAGCATATATAAAAAATAATCTTGTCACAGTTAGGCCAAGCAATGGACTATGTGGGAGAAGCAACATAAAACAACAATCACAAACTTCTCACAATTAGACCAGACAATGGGCTAACTGGGAGAAGAAACAATCACAGGAACATACACAACGAAAACATACTATAACAAGAAAAACTTCTCACATTTAGACCAAGAATTGGGCTAAGTGGGAGAAAATACATAACAAAAAAAAATAGAGCAAACAGCAAAACATTCTTAGGAACCGAGGGTGTCGGTTCCTCTATTTCCTTCACTGCTGGCCCCACACCTTGAGATGTTCTAAATTAGGCTTACGCCCAGTCCACAATTCATATGGGGTAGTAGGAACTGATTTTGAAGGTAAATTGTCTAATATATGGCTCACAGAAAGCAAGGCATATCCCCAAAATTAAATTGGTAGCCGTGCATAACTCATCATCGATCGGACCATGTTTAACAAGGTCTTATTCCTTCTTTCAGCTACGCCATTCTGCTGGGCGTGCCCGGCGTAGTCAATTGGGATTGAATTCCCGACACTGATAAGTAGTCCAAAAACTCGGCACTTAGGTGTTCGCCTCCGCGATCAGATCGCATGCACTTGATGTTGGAACATATATACTAAAAAGCATTTTTCGAGTTTATTTTTGAATTTGATAAATTGCTTGTATATTGTAAACGCTCTTCATTTAATGAGAATAATAAATGTTTTCTTCACACTGTGTATTTTACTTTAATGAGTATTGACCGTATTTAATTATATATTAAATGATATAATTAGAACGCCGGAAAGTAAAATCAGTCTAAGTCTTCTACATTGAAGGTCGGGTCGTGGAACAGGTCATCACAGTAGGTGGCCCAACCGGTACCTTGTAGAAGTAAAACTTTTTCACAACCTAGATAGGCTTTGGCTACCTATCGTGAAAGGTTGCAGTGTCCATCCGAAAAGTCGTCTTTACCTTGAGAATGACTAGTGACACTGGTGTGGTATAGCATTGAATGGATCTAAAGTATAGACACGTCTTTGTTGCTATCTACTTTAAGACGATGTCTTGGAGATTTAATATTTCCTAATCTTTGTAATAATATAGGATACACGTTATTTAATCATACGCTGCTTTGACTTATCAATAGGTGCGGGTTTTTCGTAACCCAATATTCCTGATATCTTGGGTAGTAGTAATTAATAACTAGAATGGTGTCAGTTTTATTATTACATTGAATCGTGTGCCTGCGTGGTTTGACTATATCCCCAAGAGGTGTTCGAGAGAAGTTCTATTATTCGGAAACCCGGCCGGTTTGGATTTAATCCAAGAATAAATAGAAAAGGAAAAGTATATTTTTAATATACATCTCGTACTAGACAAACTCTTGGAAATAAAGATATTAATTAATTTAAAGTCTATAGCAGACTACAAATTAATTAATGGATATAGAAAGTCTTAGACACGGGAAATAATATATTAAAGAGGTTAACCCGGATTGCTTGTAATCACGGATTGGATGGACGGTCAATATTTCTTCTATTGTGGCACAAGAAATATTCCATTGGCCTTATATTAAATTATGGGTTATAATTTAATTAGTAAAGAAGGTCCAATGGGGGAGGCCCAATCCAAGCCCCATAGATCCCTAACCTAGCCCATCATAAACTCTATAAATAAGAATGTAAGGAGATGAGACAAAGGTAATCAAAAACCCTAGCCTCCACACTTGGCTTTCTTGTCTTCTCCTTCAAGATTCTTATAATTTCTAAGAGATTCCTCCCACAAGGAATTTAGATCTATATAGTTAAGGGTCATAGGTTAGAAGATATTTGGTCTTGCATTCATAATCAAGCTTCAAGATCTACACGTGGAGAAGTAGCAAGCCACTTCGATTCTTTGGAGAATCATTGTTGTAAGTATTCAATAACATAATTTAATTTAAATTATGTGATTAATTGCGCAATTATATGTTTCTACATGTTCAAGCATGAAATTGAATCGACCCACATAATCACCTAAATAGATTCTTATGTGGATTTATTTGTTTTGCAATTTCCGCTGCGATTATCCCCAACACTTGATACTCTTACCATGATACGTCTCTACATAAGCCTTAAACTCTTTGAACTTGTCAAAAGTTTCAGACTAGTAGCGCATCAAATAGACGTATCCAATTTTCGAGAAGTAATCAATGAAGGTGATGAAGTATAGAAAACCACCCCTTGCCTCGGTTGACATTGGACCACACACATCAGTATGAACGAGCTCAAGTACTTCCTTGGCCCTATTACCCTTTTTCCTAAAAGGTCTCTTAGTCATCTTGCCTTCTAAACAAGATTTGCACGTAGAAAACGGCTGCTTCTCTTGACCTTTAATGAGGTCTTGATCCACTAGAGAATGAATCCTTCTTTCGTTGGCATGACCAAGTCTAAGATGCCATAAGTACGTTTCGTTCATTGAACTTGAATATTCTTTTCTTTTCTTTGAAAATTTTGATGTTGTATTCAGTTCTAATTTACGTCTGTTAAATTGTGTAAAGGTGATTGTGTACAGATTGTTTTTCATGATACCACGACAGATATAAGAACCATCTTTCTTAATAACGCAATTGTCATTAAAAGAAATCGAATATCCATTATAAGACAATTTAGAAACTGAAATTATATTTCGTCTAAAAGAAGGTATTAACAAAACATTCTTCAAAATTAAAAATTTATCACTACTAAAACGTAAATAAACGTCTCCCACTGCAATGGCCGCCACTTTAGTAGTGTCGCCCAGCTGGACTTCGATCTTACGATCATATAGCCATCTTGTCACCTATTTTAAATCAGGATCAAAACAAATATGATCAGTAGCTCCAGTATCAATAACCAAAGTATGATTAGATGTCGAAGCCAACCATGACTCGACCACTAGAGCATGGTTCATACCTGTAGCCTTGTCCTTTTTAGGACAGTCTGGCTTCCAGTGACCTTTCTCTCCACACTTGAAACACTTTCCAGTAGGCTTCTTGTTAGCCTTCTTCTTCTCCTTTCCCTTAGCATTCTTAGCTGTAACAGGGTTCGGCGCTTTCTTCTTTCCTACGTTAAGCTTAGTGCCAGAGGAATGAGGTGCCACTCCAAAAGGCTTGAGACTTAGCCGCTCGATTCTGAGTACCAAAAAGATTTGTGAGATTTTGCATAATCTCGGCGGCAGTAGCCATGGCAGAATGTTGATGCTTGATTGCTGAAGACATAGAAGCGAACATATAGCACTTAGCAATCTCATTCGCCTTATGCCACCGTCTATGCGCATCTTGAATGGCCGTTGCTGCATTAGCAGCCGACGCAGGAGGCTGTGGAGTAGTGAGTACAAATTTTTACTCTTCATCTGTGAGAACGATATCCAAATTTTATTTCCATTCTATGTAATTTTGGCCCTCGAGTTTGTTTTCTTTAAGAATTGCAGAAAGAGGATTGAAAGACATTTTGACGGTTTAAGTTGCACTGCAAAATAGAATATTTATACTTTTGTCATAAACTTATGTAAGAATATTGAGTAGATTAACCATAAAACTTTTCAAAATCTTACAACAGCAAAATTAAAATTTTGTACCCTCTATAAGAGGTCAATACGCATTAAAACTTTGGTAATTTTACTAGTCACAACACCGACAAATAGTCCAGAGACCACATAATGGCATGGCCGCCTAATGTTGCCTAAGAACGTCAGATTTAGCATTACAATATTTGATTTCTACAACACACTCCCGTAACAATGTTCATGTGCTGATAACAAAATCAAGCTATCTCATAAATTCTGATTGAACTTCTGAAACTCGTAGTTCCATAGGATTATTGTCCCCACATAATGGGTGGCGATAATACTAGGAACCACTTTCTAGTTCATTTTATTTATTATGTGAGAAGTCCGCCCTCATGAACTTAACGTTTCATAGGATTATTGTCCCCACATAACGTTTCATAGGATTATTGTCCCCACATAATGGATGGAGACCATATACAAACTTTGGGTTATGGTTTTTCATTAACTATCGCTTAGATATTTGGGTTATGGTTTTTCATTAACTATCGCTTAGATATTTGGGTTATGGTTTATCATTAATTATCCTTGGCCTTAAGGCAGTTTAAGGCTTAATTAAATTCTGTTGGCATTTAATTGACTGGATAATTAAATCTTTTATTTTCTTAAGTATCTTATTTAAGGAAATAGTGTTAGAGTTTGTATACTAGAAATCACCTTTCGAGTGATTGAATACTGTTAAAACTCTTATTTTATTTTTCAAAGGAATAAACAGATTATTTTTGTCATAATGTTGTTATGTTTTACATTTAATGGATGTTTATTACATGTTTAAATTTATAAGTAACTTAACAAAGTCTAAGTCTTTGTTTTAGTAGACCGGTTGTGGGCGTCGTTCACTTTAAGGTAACACGGTCAGTTCTGAACAAAGAAAAAGAAGAATTTCACAACCCAGATAGGCTTAGACTACCTATCGTGAAAGGTTGCAATGTCGGTCCGATTATTTCTAAGCCTTACCGAAATAAGATGACGTTGGTGTGGTATAGCACTTGAATGGATCTAACAGCGAGACATGTCTTTATGCTATCTACTTTTGAAAGACGAGGTCTTGTAAATTATTATTTCTTAATCAATGTACGTTAGCTTGAGCATACGGTATTGATTATGCACTACTTTGACTTACCAAATGGTGCGGGTTTTTCGCAACCCAATAAGCCTGGTATATTTGGTAGTGGTGATTAATATCTAGCGGTGCTAGGATTGCTATTATGTTGAATCGTGCACGAGGTGAGTCTCGTTTGATAACATCTTCAAGAGAAGCTTGAAATAAGGTTCTATTATTCGGAACCTAGCTAGTTGGAGTTTAATTACTCTATGAATAATAAATAAGATTTTCTTGTTGAGTCCTCTCTTGGAATAAATAAGATATTAATTAATTAAGTCCATAGCGGACAATAATTAATTAAGGGATGTTTCTATCTTAAGCGCGGGAAATAAAGACACATCTATGCTGTTAGATCCGTTCAGTGCTATACCACACCAATGTCATCTTATTTCGGTAAGGCTTAGAAATATGTGGACTGACATTGCAACCTTTCACGATAGGTAGCCAAAGCCTATCTAGGTTATGAAATTCTTGTTTTTCTTTTGCAAAGCATTGCATAGATCTGACCGTGTTACCTTAAAGTGGACGACGCCCACAACCGGTCTACTAAGCAAAAGACTTAGACTTTGTTTACTTCTTATGCATTTAAATGTTTGTAAAATATCTTATAAATGTACAAGCAAACATAATGTAATAATAATAGTGATTCTATTCGTGCGAGACTGCTCGAATAATACTGAATCGGGTTAAAAGTGGATTGTAGAGTTTTACGTATACAAGCAAGATTCTATTCGCACGAAACTTGCTCGAAACATGCTTTTCAGTATACCAAACCTAACATGAAGCGTCTCGGTCAGCTGTGCGCGTCACGCACATCAGCTCTCTGTTAGGTTTGGTATACTGAAAAACATGTTTCGACCAAGTTTCGCGCGAATAGAATCTTGCTTGTATATGTAAAAGTCTACAATCCACTTTTAACCCGATTCAGTATTATTCGAGCAGTTTTGCACGAATAGAATCACTATTATTATTACATTGTGTTTTCTTGGGAATTTATAAGATGTTTTACAAACATTTAAATGCATAAGAAAATAAATAAAGCCTAAGTCTTTTGCTTAGTAGACCGGTTGTGGGCTTCGTCCACTTTAAGGTAACACGGTCAGATCTATGCAATGCTTTGCAAAAGAAAAACAAGAATTTCATAACCTAGATAGGCTTTGGCTCTCTGTTAGGTTTGGTATACTGAAAAGCATGTTTCGACCAAGTTTCGCGCGAATAGAATCTTGCTTGTATATGTAAAAGTCTACAATCCACTTTTAACTCGATTCGGTATTATTCGAGCAGTTTTGCACGAATAGAATCAGTATATTATTACATTGTGTTTGCTTGGGAATTTATAAGATGTTTTACAAACATTTAAATGCATAAGAAGTAAATAAAGCCTAAGTCTTTTGCTTAGTAGACCGGTTGTGGACGTCCACTTTAAGGTAACACGGTCAGTTCTATGCAATGCTTTGCAAAAGAGAAAGAAGAATTTCACAACCTAGATAGGCTTTGGCTACCTATCGTGAAAGGTTGCAATGTCAGTCCGATTATTTCTAAGCCTTATTGAAATAAGATGACATTGGTGTGGTATAGCACTGAACGGATCTAAAAGCAAGACGAGTCTTTATGCTATCTACTGAAAGACTAGGTCTTTATTAAATACTATTTCTTAATCTACATATGTTAGTATTGAGCAGACGGTATTGATTACGCACTACTTTGACTTATCAAATGGTGCGGGTTTTTCGCAACCCAATAATCCTGATATATTGTATAGTGGTGATTAATGTCTAGCGGTGCTAGGATTGCTATTATGTTGAAACGTGCGCGAGGTGAGTCTCGTTTGATAATGTCCTCAAGAGGAGCTCGAACAAGGTTTTATTATTCAGAAAACTGTCCAGTTAGAGTTTTATCGCTCTATGAAAAATAATTAAGTGTTTCTTGTTAAGTCCACTCTTGGAATTAATAAGATGTTAATTAATTAAATCCATTCCTGACATTAATTAATTAATGGACATTTATATCTTAAGCGTGGCAAATAAATAATAAACAAAGTGAAAACCCGGAATACATGTAATTTCGGATTTGGATGGAGAGTTCAATATTACTTCTGTAGTGGCTGCTCGTAATATTCCAATATAAGCTTGTATTAAATTGTGGGTTAAATTTAATTAGGAAAAAGCTAATTGGGGGAGCACATATCCAAAACCTTCCATAGATGCATGTCCGTATCTTGCTGAGGAGCACGGGGATGATTAAAATGTTTTATGATAATGATGTTTATGACGTATCAAGAATACGATGAAGATATGACTTTCAACTTCAATTGTTAATTAAACAATACAAGGAGGCTGCTTGGAAATTGGAAGACGGGATGATGGAGAAATATTATATTCAAGGACGTAAGCAAATTTTGGGATGAAATTTTTTTTAAGGTGGATAGAATGTAACGTCCCGACTTTTTTCTATCTTTTAATTTCACTAGAAAAGATATCATTTGTTTAAGACGGCTTTCGCGTTTGTTTTCTTTTGTCGAATAAAGGAAAAATTTTGGACGATTAAGAGAATTTCATTTTGTAAAAATGAACGAGTACAATGTCATGAGTTGTCTTTTGTTTAAAGAAACATGTTTCGTGGTGATTGGTGAATTATCGAATAAAGATGACATGTTTGTGATTGTTGAACGATCGAGCAAAAGAGGGGGACTATGTTTTATAATACTTGGAATAATACCAAATTACTACGACACGAATAATAATTTGTCTAAGTGAGAGCAATGGAACAAAATAAATAGATAAATAAACAAATCAAAGTCCAATGACCCTTCTTATTTGCAATTTGGGCCATTCTATATATATATATATATATATATAGGGTGCGTTAGGCTCCTTTGCACCCTAAGTGTCCTATTTCCTTCTTAATCTCAGCCCTTGGATCCTTGAATTGGATGGTTGTGATCAATGCATTATTAGTCTATAATGTTGCATTATTAGCCGTTGTGCATTATTAGAATGAAAATGTGCATTATTAGTCTATAATGTTGCATTATTAGCCGTTGTGCATTATTAGAATGAAAATGTGCATTATTAGTCTATAATGTTGCATTATTAGCCGTTGTGCATTATTAGAATGAAAATGTGCATTATTAAATGACACGTGGCATTAATCTAACCGTCAGATGACAAAATCGTGGGGCTAGGATTAAGAAGGAAAAAGGACAAAAGATATGAAAAGGATTTGAATACATCCCTATATATATATATATAGGGATGTACTAAGATGACAATCCTCTTTATTGTAACACCATACCACCATTTTAGGCCATTGGATCTGAAAATCGTGTGCTTGTCATGCTGCCCTAGTGCACCCCTATATATATATGAAAATGATCAATACAAAAATGCATCTCAATACAAAATCCAGACCAAATCCTGACCATGAGATTTTTCAATCTAATGGTTAACAATTAAAGAAAAACACGGTGGGTCATTATAAAGAAGTTTTAGGTCATTTTAAAAAATGCAATATTTTAAACACAAAAATGCAATCTAGTTGTATATGTATTTACGCAGATTGCATTTTAGTTGTAGGTAAATTGCATTTTATAGTATTGAGTTTTGCATTTCACATAAATTGCATTAAAAAAAATATTGTTAAGTTTTGCATTTATTTTTACATGTATAAATGCAATCCGTCTATATATAAAATGCAAATTAAACAGTCAATATCTAAAATGCAAAACTCATCAATAAAAAATGCAATCTGCATATAACAAAAATGCAATCTGCCAAAATTCATTTATAGCTTCTACAAATATATATTGCATTTTAGTGTTTATAATATTGCATTTTTTGTGCCACATGGCAGCACAGTGATTGGATGTACGTTGTAACTTTTAAATTAGTTGTTATACTAGTACATCCAATCACGTGCTGCCACATGGCACGAAAAATGCAATATTATATATAGAAAATGCAATATGCATTTGTAGAAGCTATAAATGAATTTCGACAGATTGCATTTTTGTTATATGCAAATTGCATTTTTTATTGTTGAGTTTTGCATTTTAGATATTGACGGTTTAATTTGCATTTTATATATAGACGGATTGCATTTATATATGAGAAAATGCAAAACTTAACAATATAAAATGCAATTTATGTGAAAATGCAAAACTTGACAATATAAAATGCAATTTTCCTATAACTAAAATGCAATCTGCGGCAATGCATGTAAAACTTGATAAATGTGTATTGCATTTTTCTATATACAAAATTGCATTTTTCGTGCCACGTGGCAGCATGTGATTGGATGTACGTAAGCATTCTAATTAAGGATGTGCCCTAGTGCTCCCCTATATATATATATATATATAGGGTTTTGATCTATAAAGACCAGATTTAAATACAGAAACGCAGAACACGGTCATACGTAGGGCATTTTTAGGTCATAGTTAGTTTATTTTTAGGTCATGCTAACAAAGCATGACCTAAAATGATCTTAACATGAAATAAACCCAAATATTATAATATGAACTAAAACTACTTAATTATGACCTTCCGTGTTTTGGGTTAATTATTGACCATTAGATCATCTAATCCTAGGGCCAAGATTTGGGCTGCATTTTTGGATTTAAATGCATTCTTATTTTGATCATCTCCCTATATATATAGGGTAGTGATAAAATGCAAACTTATATATTGTACAAACTTAAAACTCCTCAACACAGCTTCAACACAGTTTCAATACATTATCAACACAGTGTAAAATTTCAAGATTTTAATTCAACACAATATCAACACAACATTAATCATTGACTACCGTTGAAATTCTGTTGACATCTTTCAATGGTCCAGATCATAGTTTTGAGTTTGTTCAATATTTAGAGTTTTCATTTGATCACATCCCTATATATATATATATATATATATATATATATATATATATATATATATATATGTATGTATGTATATAGGGGGCACTAGGGTGCTTGAACTTATTTAGAGTCATGGCAACGTACATCCAATCTGGTGATGCCATGTGGCACAAAACATGCGCAATATTTTAAACACAAAAATGCAATCTAGTTGTATATGCATTTCCGCAGATTGCATTTTAGTTGTAGGTAAATTGCATTTTATAGTGTTGAGTTTTGCATTTTCACATATATAAATGCAATCCGTCTTTATATAAAATGCAATTTATGTGAAAATGCAAAATTCAACAATAAAAAATGCAATCTGCATATAACAAAAATGCAATCAGGCGAAATTCATTTATAGCTTCTACAAATATATATTGCATTTTAGTGTTTACAATATTGCATTTTTTGTGCCACATGGCAGCACCAGATTGGATGTACGTTGTAACTTTAATTGCTAACTACAACTAAATAATAATCATTAGATATTTAAATTAAGGGCTTAATTAATCCCTAAATGTCAATACGATCAACGAAAAACGTCAATAAGGCCATAAGATTAATTCCAACAAATATTAATAGGGGTATTAATGTCAATTAACTACATGTTTAATTATAACTAACTTTTAAAAGAAATCCCAAAATTTTAAATTCATATAACATATATCAAATTAAAGATAATTTCATAAGGATTCCAACGATATCCTACATGCATAGGTTCCGACCTCAAAATTTGAAAAAAAATTTGAAATTTTTTAATTTTTTCGTACAATGAAATGTCAACATACTATATAAAATATGTTAATATAATACATGTAGAATGTCAATATAAGCAATGAGTTAACATTCTTAAAGCATTGTGTTGACATTCTCAAAGCATTGTGTTGACATTCTCGAAACACTATATTGACATTTTCATCCAAAACCTTAATTTGGAGTTTTTTTTATCTTTTCTTATCTTATTAATAAAAATGAAAATTGCACGTGGCAAATTGTAGACCATACGTTTTCTATAATCCTATGACCCTAAATTAGTTGTAGTTAGCAACTAAATGAAAAGTTAGCAATTGATCTACAACTAAATGATAAGTTAGCAATTGATCACTGCCCTATATTATTGATTCTTAGATTGCAAGCCCAATTATTTTCTTCACCAAGAGATCCAGTGTCTTTTCTTCTACTCCACCGTGACTTCTGATCTCCTCAATCTGCGTCCAAAGAGTCACGATTTTAATACCTCATTTACATATTATTTCTTCACTCCTCAAAGTGAAATTCACGCCTACACACCACATACACAATCTGCTCCAAGATTTACATCTTCATCACAAGAAAAGAGAAATTGTTTCAACCAATCATAAGTTTGTTGGAGGTTATTCACGTTCATTTTGCAAAGCATCAATTTCTTTGATTCTTTAAAACTCAATAAGTTTTAATGGCAGAATTTTCAGCAAGAAAAGAAGTTCTCCATCTGTTTCATTCGCGGCCAATTCCATTGTTTTCACAATTTAACAAGCAAAGGTAACCATACTTTTCTTCCTCTCGCATCTATCACATTTAGAGCATGATGCATAGAACCTTAAGAGTCACCATCATACAATGGCCTAATCCAACTCAATAAATCGATCAAACCGAATCAACATCGAACTTTAGAAAGAACTTAACTTCGTGAAGAAATCCGGGGCTGGCGCCGAGCGACGACAGTAGGAGGCTGCGCAGCGGATTACTCTCGACCGCGATCCAACGGCTGATGAAGAAGAATTTCTGTGACTCGACGACGGCGTAGCGGCTGAAGCTTCTGGGCTGCCCAACGAGCAGCTCTGTGTCGATGGCAGCGACGGGCCGAACAGCAGCGGCTGGACTGGGGCGAGTGCAGCGGCAACTGTAGTGAGTGACGACACGCGACGGCGGCTGATCTGAGGCGGCGGAAAACAGCGACGATTCAACAACGGAGTAACGGCAGCAACAAGAACTGAAGCGGTGCTGTTGTCCCGCCGCTGATCGTGAATGAGAGGAGAGATACGAACGAGGCTAGTCAATGGAGGAAGCAAGTTGCGAGAGAAAGAGATGCCGGGAGGCAGTGAATTTGATATTGGGATTGATCCTAAATTTTATGAATTTATTTAGTTGAGGAAGAGAGATTGGGGACGATGATGGGTGGGAGTTGTCTGGTTCCCAAATCTTTTCCTTCCTTTTCTTTAATTTATTCTTTAAAATGTTTCAAAAAAATTTTGGTGTTTTGGGCCTTGACTAAATTTTTGTTTTGGGCTAACTAAAATAGATAGAATTGATTGAGGGTTTTAAAATGTTTTGAGCCCAATTTAATTCCTTTTCTTGGTGATTCGGGTGTTATTATGTTCTCTCGATCGGGTTTTAGTGCCAAAGTGTCCGAAAAATTTTATTTTAATTCATGAACGACTCCTAAGGAAGATGAAGAAGTACGAAGCTGATTGTACTAGTTATGAAGACGCGAATAATCAAAAGTAAATTAAATCAAGAAACAAGTTCCCAAAAATTTTAAAGAAAGAACGAGAACATAATCGAACTTTAGGATGCATGCATTCTAAATGTTTATTTTCTCGAGATTGATGTGTACCGTTATTTGTTTTTCAAAAAGATTGTTCGCACGCCAGTTAAGGTTGGACCGAGATGGTTGATTAAAGGAAAATACTAAGTTGTTGAGATGGACTTTCTTTTAAAATATTTTGAAATATTTTGCCAAATTATGATTGATGTATCTCTTTGCAAATATGTTATGTCTTGCCATATTTTGGTTTTTGATGGAGCTACCAATCTGATTGTCTACTGGGTTTAATTCCCTCTAGACTTTGATAGTTAACGAATTCGGGTCTGACTAAGGGGTGAGCTCTTACTCAGGCTAGTGTACACATATAGGGATCTTGAGCCGTCTTTTGGATCAGCCGGTCCAATGATCGAGTTTGTGGCCACATTTTCGCTTCACACGATAGTTCAGATTTGGTATGTGATAGTTGATGATGATAGTAGATCGGCCGATCACCATTTTAAAGTTAAAAGAATTTTAGCGTTTCTCGGCATTTTTTTAAAATTAAAACCAAAGTACACTCAAAGACGGCTTGACATGACTTTATTTATGAAAATATATTTTGGCATAAGTTCACTGAGTGCATCAAGTACTCAGCCCTGCATGTATTTTCCCTATGTGCAGGTTGTTGAGTTTTGACGATCATGGAGGATGTTGAGTATAAAAGTGAAGAAGATGGCAAATAAAATATTCTGAATATATTATGTCTTCATACATAAAATATTATTCAACTCTCGAATGCTTCCGCTAAACAGAATGTCTTTTGATTTCATGTATTGTTGTGATAATATTCATTTTGAGTTGTTGATTGTCGAAATGATATTGATTTTATTCGAGCTATTCCCCTTTATTTCGAGCTTGTATTGTTTTCCCCTTTCTTCCCCGCTTCTTTAATCCCCCATTAGTCGTGATCAACCGTATTTTCTATCCTTAGAAAATGCGGTCGTGACAGAAATAAACATGCTTTAAGTATAATTGAAACCTAAAACATGTTTTTCTACGGAGCAGAAATAATACCTTGTTGATTCTCCAAAGAATCGACGATGACTAGCGACTTCTCCACGTGAGGCGTTTGAGTACTAGACCATGAATCTTCTCTCTGGTTTCCGAACTGTATTCCGATATCAGTGTGGGCTAATCTCACCGGGATATTAGGGCTTAAATAAAAGATACAGAAATTTGATTCCACGGAGGAGAGATGGACGAAAATTTAGTCCCCCTCTAGGTTTAGGAGTGGACGAAAATTAGAGAAAATAAATTGTGTATTTTCTGTCTCTCTTATTCTCCTATTTATATTAAGTTCCTTTTGGGCCCAGACAGGGATCTATGGAAGATTTTGGATATGGGCTCCCCCAATTTACTTTTTACTAATTAAATTGAACCCACAAATTAATATAAGTTTAATTGGAATATTACGAGCAGCCACTACAAGAGTAATATTGAACTCTCCCCATCCAAATCCGAAATTACAAGTAATTCGGGTTTCTGTTTTAACTTTCATTTCCGATGCTTAAGATTAAAATGTCCATTAATTAATTAATTAATTAATTAATGTCTGCTATGGACTTAATTAATTAACTTCTTATTAATTCGAAGAGTGGACTTATTTATAGAGTAATCAAACTCCAATTAGCTAGGTTCTGAATAATAAAACCTTGTTTCTCACTTCTCTTGAGGACATTATCAAACGAGACTCGCCTCGCGCACTATTCAATATAATAGCAATACTAGCACCACTGGATATTAATCGCCACTACCCAATATATCAGGATTATTAGGTTGCAAAAAATCCACACAATTTGATAAGTCAAAGTAGTGCATAATCAATACCGTATGCTCAATGCTAACATATATTGATTAAGAAATAAATATTTATCAAGACCTCGTCTTTCAGTAGATAGCATAAAGACTTGTCTCGCTGTTAGATCCGTTCAATGCTTTATTACATGAATGTCATCTTATTTCAATAACGCTTAGAAATATGTGGACTGACATTGCAACCTTTCACGATGGGTAGTCTAATTCCATCTAGGTTGTGAAATTCTTCTTTTTCTTTGTTCAGAACTGACCATGTTACCTTAAAGTGGACTTCGCCCACAACCGGTCTACTAAAACAAAGACTTAGACTTTGTTACGTTACTTATATATTTAAACATGCAATAAGAATCCATAAAATGTAAAAAATATAACAACATTATGACAAAAATAATCTGTTTTATTCCATGGAAAATAAAATAAGAGTTTTACAGTATTCAATCACTCGAAAGGTGATTTCTAGTATATACAAACTCTAACAGTGTAAGTATGGCTTGATGTTTTGATTTGATGGCTTGGTTCAAAATGTGCATAATTAGTGAATTGTTTGTTCGCCTTGAATCGTGCTTATACCTTGTGAGATTTGAGCCTTAATTTCTTTCTTGTGTGATTTATCTGCACTCATGTATATGTTTCTAGAACTTGCTCCTAGTCTGCCTAAGTTTACATAGTGTTTAAGTTGATAAGGGAAGATGTTAGGCCATCTTTTTATAGCATACTTTTATATCCAAAAAATTTCGACCATCTCAAAAATTTTCCTTTGGAGCCAATTTTTTGAGCATTTAATCCTATTCTTTGGAAGCCAAATAAATGGGGACACACATGAATATAAAAATAATATTTTCTCTCTCCATTTAACACACAAAATAAAACCTCCTAAAATCCCGTGTCGTCCCACAAGTGTGACATCTTTTGTGGGACGGAGGGAGTACATTTTGATATTTTAACGTGTTTTAATGTGTTTTGTGAGAAATGTGCATAATTGAGCTGAAAAGGAGAGTCGGAACGCAAAGTCTGGAAATCTGGAGTTTCTGGCGGCGACCAGCGACCGGCGGCGCCCATCAACCCACATCTGTAGCGGTCCGCCTCAGAAATCTCTACTAGAAAAGGAGTCTCGTCCGGCGACCGCCGGAGAAGGTGTGTGACATACTTGGATTTTACATAGTTTTAGAGGGTGGTTTTGTATGAATTGGAGCATATTTCGTCTATTATTAGGAGTGTTATATCTACTTCTCTATTATGTTGGTATGTTGACCATTTTGTTAACAATGTGTAGAAAAAGGTACAAAATATGTGGATGTGCAGCAGCCTTGGTTTGAGACAATATTTACGGGAGATTTTGAAGTCCAATCAGCCCCTAATGCATACCAATCTCTTCGTCTTCGAAAGAGCTTCGCGTAGGTATCTCACACGCCTCAATCGGAGTTCGGTAGAAGAAGTTATGGCCGTTATACAAACACTGCGCTGTCCAGAAAATCTCACCCGACCGGGTGAATTATTGCCCTATAATTCCACCCGGCCGGGTGGCGTAATTATGCCTGCGAGATTCCAGAGAGTACCAAAGAAGTCCCACCCGGCCGGGTGTATTTCCAGTGGATTAATTCCACCCGGCCGGGTCCGTCATTTTGGCGTTTTTCAAAGCAGAAACGCTATTTTTGAAGAGGAAAATAAGAAGGAAGAATTAGGTCAATTCTATTCATTCTCTACATGCGACAAAACACACGCTCTCTTTTTGTGAAGAACTCTTGGAAGAAGATTGAAGATTCAAGCTTCAATTCCTCCGCCAATTGCGATTCGGATCATGATTTCCATTGTTTTGCTTAGTTTCTTTTTGTTTTCTACCATGAACATGAGTAGCTAAACATCTTTTATGTAGAATTCTTGGTGAAGATGCATTGATTCATAGTTTTAATCCAATTGACTTCGTTTTTATCTAGCTCTTGTAATTGTTTGGTTTATTCCTGTGCTTTTTCCTGTCAATTGCTTGATCACCAATTGGTAGTGTTAGGGTTTCTTAGAGTAATCGGGAGGTGAAATAATTAATCTTGAAAGAGGGATACTTCACACCTTAATTCAATAAAACTCGGGAGAGTTGAGGTTTTGAGTGGGATCTTTAATCTAATCGAACTATTAGGAGTTAGGTCTAAGAATTAGAAGGGGACTTCAATTATTACACCTAATCTACGGATTTCTCACCTCGGGAGGGGGTTTAATCTATATTTGTGATTGATTCAACAATTCCGGAGACTTTAAATGGTAAATCGGTTTCAATTGGGTTAGGCTATGAGTTGTGCATCGGATCCTTGAATTCTGCATATTTCTCTATCATTTTTACAACTTGCTTCTTTGTTTTCTTGTTTAAGTGCTTATTTTAATCTCTGTTTTTATATGCTTTTAGTAGTTGTTAGTTTAAAACCAAAATTCTCGATCGTCTGGATAGTAGTTGAAATTGGTTCGTGGTACTTAGGTTTACACTTAATTGTCTCTGTGGGATACGATATACTCTTGCTTGCTGTTTGCTACGATAGCCCCGTACACTTGCGGGTATTAATTGGGTAAAATAAAGTTGAGTCAGTGTGGCGGCCCGCCACCAATGAGGCAGAGGCTCTGGACTACCGTGTGGCGACCGCTGGCCGACGTGCGGCAGCCCGCCACGAAAAGTGGCGAATCATATTTGACCTAGACTTTTCTCCAAGATTTACCATATTTTGCAGATCTTTTTCTTCTATGATGAAAAGCGATTTTTTCCTATAAACAAACCCTCAAGCTTCATCAAACAGATCCTCATTTTGCAACATAATTTCCAGAGATTAAAAGCTACAGTACTTCATTGTGCAATGAGTTGAAAAAGGATTCAAGAGCATCAAAACGACAAGGATTCACAACCTACAGATTTTATTAGCTTTAGTTCTATGATCCTATTGTTTTCTCTTCAATCTATGTGTTTAGATTATTACATCATGTGTAACTAAATTCATAGGATTTTAGGGAAGTGTCAGTAACGACTTTGGTTATACAATTACTTTTTTTCTATTTAATATCCGTTTTGTTTTTACTTTGTTTCTTCCCTAAGTTAATCTTGAAGCTTCATGACTGAGTGACACAATCGTGCATGATCAAATATAACTTGTTTTATAATTGTGAGAGAATTCTAGCAAGTTAGGTCCACTTAGTAGACACTACAATTAGCTTCCCTTTAAACGACACTGTTAATTGAGAATGAGGATTTTTCAAGGGTCTTAGGAGCGTTTGGGAGTTACATATTTAGTATTGACAACTCTAATGTTAGTAATCAACGTTTGCATCGCATGAGCATAAACTAGGTGACTCGTCCTATCAAAGTATAAACTGTGCTAGGGTATTGCAGTTGGAATTTGTATATCCATAACTGTGAACGCACATCCCTGGAATTCCCTTATCTCTATACTTTTATCTCCGTGATTTATTTGCAATCAGTTGTTTACTGCTTTCAATTGCTTTCAGTTTCAAAATTCTCAAAAATCTTTCAGTTCTCCAAATAGTAATTGAGTTTTAGTGAAAAATAGACATTCTGTGTTTGTTTTCCCCGTGTTTGATATCCGGTACTGACCTTTAGCTATACTGTTCCTACTCAGTATACTTGCAGGTATTAATAGTGCTAAAAAATAGTGCATCAGCAACTAAAAGATAGTCATACACATTAAATTAGTCATGTGGAAGCCCAAATTTCCAGCACAATAATGGTAGAAGAATTAGGTTATGAATGGAGAGGGGGAGCCTTGGAGGCTCCCAAAGACGGGTATGAATTGGTGTCAAGATTGGTTAATAATATAAATTAAGTTATGGGGTATTTATAGGCTTGAAAAATATTTAAACTTAGTAAAAAGTGTCCTACAAGTTGGAAATTTCATGTTTCATAGATTAAGGACTTTGAACTGAGACTGTTGCGCATGAACAGGCCCATCAGCCGCTTGGAAAGTTTCCAAGCTCTCTATACAGCTTTCAGCGACCGTTGGCATGCATCAGCGGCCCACTGGGCTGCGCTTCAGTTCCAGCTTCTAGTTTTGACCTTCTTATGCCCTTTTCAGCTCTATTTTGCACATTTCTCACAAAACACATCAAAATATCAAAATGGATAAAATATGCAAATAACAGACATGTAATGCAATTTTGACATTCAAAACAGACCTAATAATGGTCTTAAAACAATGCAAAATTCGAGCGTATCAATGTCCCATGATTCTTTCTGCAAAATGTGAACAATTTTCTTTTTAGTCCTGATACGCCCGGATTTTGCACTGTTTTAAGGCCATTATTTGGTCCGTTTTTGTTATCAAAATCACTCTACATGTCCATTATTTGCATATTCTATACATTTTGGTATTTTGACGTGTTTTGTGAGAAATGTGCATATTTGAGCCGAAAAGGGGAGTAAAAACGCATAGTCTGGAAATCTGGAGTCGGACGGCGACCAGCCCGGACCGCCTTGAAGTTATACGGCGACCGCCGGCGCCAGGCGGTCGAGCTATGTGGCGGCCCGTCTCGGAAATTTACGCTAGGAGAAGAGTCTCGCCCGGCGACCGCCGGAGGACATGTGGCGGTCCGCCACCGAAGGGTCGAGTCTCTGGACTCCAACGCGGCGACCGCCCGGCCAAGGTGCGGCGGCCCGCCGGAGAAAGGCGGCGAATCCGACCAGCCCTAGATTTGATCCAAGATTTACCAAATTTTGAAGATCTTTTCCTTTTATGATGAGGAATAATCTTCCCCTATAAATAGGACCTCAAGCTTCATCAAAAAAGAGTTTTTTTTCCGACACACAACAAGAACACATTCATAGAGATCAAAAGCTAGAGTACTTCAATTGTGCAAGGAGTTGAAGAAGGATTTCAAGAACATCAAGAACGACAAGGATTCAACCTACGGGTTTTATTTGCTTTAGTTTTATGTTCAAATTGCTTTCCCTTCAATCTATGTTTTTAGTTTATTCAGTCATGTGTAACTAAACTTATAGGATTCTAGGGATGTGTTAGTAGCAACTTTGGTTATACAATTCCGTTTTCTATTTAATATCCGTTTTGTTTTTACTTTGTTTCTTCCCTAAGTTAATCATGATGCTTCATAATTGAGTGACACAATTATGTATGATTCAATACAACTTGCTTCATAACTGTGACAGAGTTCTAGCGAGTTAGATCCACTTAGTAGATACTACAGTTAGCTTCCTTTAAAACGGCACTGTTAATTGAGAGTGAGGACTTTTCAAGGGTCTTAGGAGCTTTTTGGAGTTACGTGTTAGGATTGACAACCCTAATGTTAGTAATCAACGTTTGTATCGCATGAGCATAAGCTAGGTGACTCGTCCTTTCAAAGTATTAACTGTGCTAGGGTATTGTAGTTTGGAATTTGTATAACCATAAAAGTGAACGCACATCCCTGGAATTCCCCTTATCTCTATACTTTTCTCTCCGTGATTTGCTTGTTTTTAGTTGTTTACTGTTTTTAATATTTACTGTTTTCAAAAAGTTTCCAATAATTCTTGTTTCTCCAGATAGTAATTGAGTTCTAGTAGAAGATAGACACTTTGTGTACATCTTCCCCGTGTTCGATACCCGGTACTAACCTTTTGCTATACTATACCTACTCTGTATACTTGCAGGTATTTATAGTGCAAATAAAAAGGCCATCAAGTCCGTCCCTATAAAGTATGAACATTCTAATTTGAAAACACTTTTCTCTGTAATGAGGTGTGACTCATTTTCCACTAACTCTTTTACTTTACCAATTATGAATTAAAACCCGTGTCGAACCAAATGTAAATATTTTTTAGGAACGAAGAGAGTAATAAATAGTTAAAGTAGATATATAGTAAATTAAAAATGAGAATAATGTAAAACATTGTCTTAACTACATTATTCTTAATTATACATCTACTTTAACTATTTATTATAATATTTTTTTAAAATGAGTGAAAAAAAATAACTTTTAACTTTCTTGAGATAGAGAGAGTATTAGTATTTACTTGGAAGTAACAATAAGAAATTTAGTATATATGAAGTAATTATTTTTTTAATTTAGAAGTTGAAATTATTTAAACATTAAAATAATTGAAAGAGAATGACTTTATTATTTCATTTGATAACATTAAAAAGTTAAGTATATTAGTTGTTTCTATATCTTGGAATTTTAAAAAAGTATCCAATAGTACTAAAATAATTTTTATGTGAATGAGATGATTATTTTATTCAATGATGATACTAAGAAATTAAGTGGAATGAAAAAATATCCTCGTTCTAGTTATGGGAAGAAAAAATTGTGTACCTAGTGTATATTATCTATACGATATATTACGAAGATATAGTAAATGAGTAAATGCTGACTATGGAAAACTTAATATCTCATAAATGATTATAGAAGGGTATATAATTATGTACTAATACTTTGAATTAACTAATCATCATAAATTTATTGTAAACATAAAATATCTAAAATGTTATATACTATAATTTTTTTATTTATTATTATATTAATAATAGTTGCATTTCATGTATCAATTTATATTGTTTTGATGATGGTAATTACTTTCTCATTACCATCATCATATTTTCATACTGCATATAAACATGTAGTCAGTCCCAAAATTAATAATCTATCCGTCAGCCAGTACTAAGCGGAAGTTGATCCACGCGGATTTTAAGAAATATAATATAGAGTATGAATTGAAAAAGTTAGTCAAATGTGAGTAAGCACAAGTTGATCCACGCGGATTTTAAGAAATATAATATATAGCGTGGATTGAAAAAGTTAGTAAAATATGAGTTATATTTTTTATTTTAGTTTTATACTCCCTTAGTCTGAGTTTAAGTGAACATTTCTAATTCGACACAAAATTTTCTGTAGTGTTGTTTTGTGAGTAAAGTAGAGAGAATAAAGTAATAAAGAAGGAAAAAAAAGTAGATAGGTGATGTTTCTGTAAATGTGTCATTTACAGTGTGACATTCCAAAAAGAAAAAATATGTCACTTATAGTGGGAAGGAGAAAGTAATAAAGTGTGAGTGATATACAGGTTCCATACAAGTATTAACAGACGGAACAAAAAAAAAATAGTACTCCCTCCGTCCTCCATAATTTGTCACCATTTGATCCGGCAGGGTTTTAAGAAATGTAATAGAATGTGAATTGAAAAAGTTAGTGGCATGTGGGTCCTACTTTTATTACTCCATATTGTATCCAGTATTCCATTTTAGTCCATCCCACATAATTTTACTCATTTCACTTTTACCATTTTTGGTAGCGGACCCTATATTCACCTAACTCATTCCTACTCACATTTTATTATAAAATCAATACTTTAAAAGTAGGACCCACATCCCACCAACTTTTTCAACTTACTTTCTATTATATTTTTTAAAACTCGTGTCAAGTCAAACTGTGTAAAATTATGTGGGACGGAGGGAGTAGTTTTATAATAAAATGTGAGTGAGAATGAGTTAGTGGAATATGAGGTCCACTACCACAAATGGTAAAGATAAAAGGCGATAAATTTTTAGGAACGGACGAAAAAGGAAATATGTGACAAATTTTCAGGGACGGAGAGAGTAACAAGGAATGGCGGGCGAACGGAGGAAGTAGGGTAATTATTTTCAATTTTTCTAAGATCACTCTCTATAGCACCAGTAACATCTTGGTGGGCCACGCTAAGGTTATCGAATAGCGCTGTTTCAGTCAATGCCATTGACTAGTTCCAAGTATTCGGCTCCACTTTTTCTCTTATACAATTCCTATACATTAGAGAAGATAAATGCCCAACATTCTAAACAAGCTCATCCTTACTATAACGATGATGTCCCGCGTTCTTTACTTGTTCATCCTCATCTCTATTTATTCAACAATCCAAATTACCGGCGCCTCCACAGCTGCATACAACGCCACAGAACTAATCCTCCTAAGCTGTGGCGCATCAACCGTCACAAACGACACCAGCCACCGGAGTTGGGACAGCGATGAAGCTTCAAAATACATGCCGTCAAACGCTACCTCCATATCTTCAGCTTCTGATGCTTCCACTATGGAACCTTCGGTTTTTGCATTCCCTTACAAGACTGCTCGTATTTTCCACTCCCCTTTCACGTACACTTTTCCCCTCACCAGAGGCCAAAAATTCCTTCGCCTTTACTGGTACCCCAACGTTTATTCCGACGTCGACACTCGTCAATCTTTATTCTCTGTCAAAACAAATTCCTTCACCCTGTTTAGTAACTTCAGTGCTTTCCTTTATTCCAAGAATTTAAGCCAATCTTCTTTTATGATGGAATTCATCGTTAACATTGGAGCAACTCTAAGACTGGATTTGACCTTCACCCCCAATCCAGAATCTTCTGCTTTTGTAAACGGAATTGAAATTGTTTCCATGCCTGATAAACTCTACCTTTCGGAAGAAGGCGTGGAAATCAAATATGTGGATCGATCGTTTTATCTTGACAGCAACACTGCTTTGGAAAATCTGTACAGGCTGGATGTGGGCGGCGCCATTACTATTGCGATAGAAGAAGATAGTGGGCCCACTCGCGGCATGTTTCGGAGATGGAGTCCTGATGATGACTACGTAGTCTATGGTGATAGGGGGTACAAGCGGAACAAAGAGGAACCTGTGATCAACTACACCAGCAAAACTCCTCCCTATACTGCGCCGCCTCAAGTATACATATCTGCTAGAACAATGACCAACATCAGCTTAAGTTTAGAGTGGGGTTTTCCGGTTGATTCTGGATTCTACTATCTGCTCCGCTTCCACTTTTGTGATTTTGTGTTCCGTAAGGCAGACGACTTATCGTTCTCAATAAAAATCAATAATCAGACTGCTGATATTGATGTTGATGTCATCTCCTCGGCCGGCGGCCCTAATATTCCCATCTTCAGAGATTACATAACATGGATTCCTGATGATGGAAATCGTGGAAAGCAAGACTTGCGGCTATCTTTGGTGCCTTACATTAAGCCAGGAACAGGATATCGTAGCTCTTTGCTAAATGGTTTGGAAATTTTCAAACTCAATGATACGAAAGGAAGTTTTGCAGCATCCAATCCTGAACTCAAGATCGAGTCTCCCCCAGGGTCAGTAGCGGGGAACACGCTGCCGAAGAAGAAAGCCCGTGTTGTAACTTACACTATGGTGGGGAGTATTATCGGCGTAGTTGTCGTGGTTGCAGCTATGATTTTTCTGATTCTCCGGCGTCAGTGGAAAGTGAAGAACTCGGCCACGAGCGTCACCAAGTCAAAGTGGTTTCCACTTTCCACATCTACTGTAAGAACTAGCAGGTCAGGCGTCTCCCTGCCTTCAGATATATGCAGATACTTCTCCATCGACGAGATCAAAACAGCCACTCGCAACTTCGACGACAATTTCGTCATCGGCAAGGGAGGCTTCGGCAACGTCTACAAAGGCCTCATCGACAACGCAGCCACCACCGTCGCAATCAAAAGGCTCAACTCCACCTCCAGACAAGGCGCTCGCGAGTTCCTCACCGAGATCGAAATGCTCTCCAGGCTTCGCCACCTCCACTTGGTCTCCCTCATCGGCTACTGTGACGACGACGGCGAGATGATCCTGGTATACGACTACATGACCCACGGCACCCTCCGAGACCACATCTACAACTCCGACAACTCGCCCCTAAGGTGGAAGCAGCGCCTCCAAATCTGCGTTGGCGCAGCCACGGGACTGTACTACCTCCACACCGGGGCCAAGCGCTCCATCATCCACCGCGACGTCAAGTCTACCAACATCCTTCTGGATGGGAAATGGGTGGCCAAGGTGTCTGACTTCGGCCTCTCCAAAGTGGGCCCAGCCGCAGGTAGTCAAGCACACGTCAGCACAGTCGTCAAAGGCAGCTTGGGCTATGTCGACCCGGAGTACTACCGCACGCAGCAGCTAACGTTGAAATCTGATGTGTACTCGTTCGGGGTGGTGTTGTTCGAAATGTTATGCGCGAGGCCACCGATAATGCCAACCTTGCCAAGGGAGCAAGCTAATTTAGCAGAGTGGGCCAAATTTTGCTACAAGAACGGAACACTTGATCAGATTATCGATTCCAATCTCAAGGGTCAGATTGCGCCTGAATGCTTGACCAATTTTGCCGAAATAGGTGTAGCATGCCTTAGTGAGAAGGGGATTGATCGGCCATCGATGAATGACATTGTTTGGAAACTGGAGTTTGCATTACAGCTTCAAGTGTCGGCAGAGGACAGAGGTGAAGGCATGGACGATGGGTTTACGGCCTTTAGCCCCTCGCTGCCGTTGCTCGGTATTGGTGCATCTACCACGACGGACGGAGACACGTTTTCTAGATCAAAGAGCAGCGAGTTCTCGAGCAGCAGTGAAAAACTCAAGTCTGCAGATGCTTTCTCTGAAATCATGAACCCCTCAGGCCGTTGAGGTCGTAATTTTCTGTTTTTCACCGTTGTATTTTTATTTTACTTTAATCTCATTCACTGTGCTAGGATAAAAAGATTATATTGTGATGATGTAGTTACCAATCATGTGTCCTACACAAAGATGTCTCCGGTTTATTCATTGCCCCTCATGAAAGGCAATAATATATATGCTATTGAAATTTTCTGCAGTAATGCTGACAAACGAAAACAAAGAATATCTCAATGAACGATCGACGATAGTTTGAGAGTCCCTGCTAATGAAAAAACAAACACATTGACTGGAAAATAATGCAATTGGGTCAAGTGCTAACGTGACATCCCTAATCCGAAACATGCATCATTTTGCATATTGAATATTATATATATTATATTTATATAACATGTTACTAATCAAATGAGTACTTTTAATTATGTATAAACTAATATTTGTGTAATATATTCCATGTAATTTGTGATGGAAATACTATTTTTTTTTTTACGGACAAATCGCTCAAAAAGCAAAAGTGAATGTTCTAGAGTTTAAATGGAGTACAAAAGATGACACCATAGATTGTGACCTTTATGCAATGCGATATGGGAACGAAGGTCACCGACTGGAAATGTGATCATACAAACAACAATCAAAGTCTTTGCAGTTTCTTCGTGCCAAATATTGTACAACAATGCTGTATAACAACGACAATAGGGCCTTCGACTGTGTATTGAGAATTGCCTCACAACTGTTCGAGGAGGAGAGAAAGAGAGGACCGATAGATGTGGAGAAGATTGTTGCGGAGTACAAGAAACCATAAACAATGAATGAATTAACTCTTGGCTTTTTTGAACATGAATGAAATCTTGGTTGTGTGAATGAACTCAATACTGAAACATGTAGTTTTCTTTTGGTGTAGACAACGTGGGTGACTTAATTTGATTGACTTTTTTTTTCTGTAGTTGTTTTGATTTCAGTTAGTTATAAAATACTTGCATGCTTGAGATTAAATATAGGTAAAGAATGTGTCTCAACATTATACAAAATATTGTTATTAGGTGCTCCCACGATAAATGGTAACCTAATTCTCCACATTTTTTACAAAGCGCAATGATTTTTTCCTTTAAAACCCTTTCTCCTTGCGGACCCAAATGGCTTTTAGAATCATTTTTCCGAACCTTTAGATTGGGTCCCCTAAAACTCATATAGGGGTTATTTTTTAATCCCGATAAAAAATAAAATTATTCTCATCAAAAACACTAATTTTGAAATGGAATGCAACATGAGAAAAATAATAAAAAATTTTAAAAATAATTAATCCCAATCGTTTCTTTAAACTACAAGGAACAAAAATTATTAAAATAACATGTAAACTACAATATCACCATGGTAACAACTCCCAATATTAATGAAAAATTTTTTAAAAAAATTGTGCAAAAACCCCAAAACCCAAAAATAAAAAAAGAAATTTATGAAATGGGAAAAAAGAAGAAAAAAAGGTTCCAAAATCAAAGTGAATCGGTTCGAATATATGCGGTCAATATACGATATATGGATTGCAATATACGACTTTTAAAACAAGATGAAAAACAAAATTTTTGCCAAAAATTACAAAAAAACGAAACATGGTATTGCCATAAAACCCCAATTATGTGCATAATTCCTTAAATCTCGAAAAAAAAACAATCCCAACCAAAAACTTCGTAAACC
Organism: Salvia hispanica; assembly: GCF_023119035.1. NCBI lineage: Eukaryota > Viridiplantae > Streptophyta > Magnoliopsida > Lamiales > Lamiaceae > Salvia > Salvia hispanica. The sequence continues at coordinate 47,437,086 of NC_062967.1, forward strand.
AAAAAATCACAAACTCCCCAAAAACCCGAAATTTGAAAAAAAATTTCCCCCAAATCATTAAAAACAATAAAACCCGAATATGACAAATCAACAAACAATCTGAATCGAAAATTGAAAACCCCAAAAAAAGCTCCCCTTGGAAAAAACATCCAGATCAAAGTTGATACCCGATTCACCCATAATAAAACGATTTGGTGAAGGGTTTCGAATAGCACAAAAAGCGATTGGACAAGTGTTGTAATTGCGAAAAATCAGCTGATTATGGAGGAATAAAAAATTTAGATTAATTGAGCCGGTGGTGATATTGATAGCTTCGAATTAAGATAAATTAAAATTTGGATTGAAAATGTATTTTATTTGGAGCTAGATTTGCGGGATGAGAACCCAAAATCGAGATTGTTGGGTGATTTTGGGAAAAAACCCTGAAATTTGGGTTGAGAATGATAAGAAAATTTTGGGGGTGATAAATTTAGGCGTGAATGTGTGAAGATGAATTAGAAAAGAAAATTCCTATTATCCCTTACCTTTTAATTTGATTAAAAAAAAATAAATGGAACATGGCGCTTTGCCGTCCGATTTTCCCGGAAACTTTTGGGGCCCCAATGGTGGTATGGTGTTTATTAAGGTCCATTGCCCCCTTAGTGTCCCAAATTTTTTTCTTAATATCGACCATTAGATTGATGGAATGGAAAGATTTTGATTAAAAGTGTTGGGTTTGCGTTGCATTATTTGATATGGGTTTTGAAAAGGGGTATCACTAAAAAACACATCCCAATTTCCCCATTTACGGGCTGGGGGCCGCTAATTAAACGGGATTTTTGGGGGAAAACTGGTTCCCCCTTCTCTCTCTCTCTGTAATTGAGTGAATGTTGTATTTATTCGTGCATTGTTTGATGCAATGTTTACATTATTGTAGGAATTGTTGTGCATTTTATTTTGTTTGAAGCTACATAAATAAATCAGTTGGATAAAAAGCCTATAAATGAGTGAATGTTGTTATCATTTGTGCATTATTTGCATTTATTTGTTTAGTATTATAGGGGGTTGTTTTAACAAATTTTTGCATTATTTGCATTATTTATATTATTTGTTTTGTACATTTATGGATTGGTATACATTCTGGTTTCTGGTTGTGTGACAGGTATATTATTTCGTGCATCATTTGACGGAATGTATACATTATTTTAAAATGTTTTGTGCATTATGTTCTTGATGGAAGCTACATCCATCTGTTTGATATCGTGCCTATAAATGAGTGAATTTTGTATTCATTTGTGAATTATTTGCTGTCATTTGTACATTATAGTAGGGAGTGGTGTACAAAAGTTTTTTAGGGTTTTAATTTTCATTTGTGAATTATTTGCTACTATATGTACATTATTGTAGGAAGTGGTGTAAATTATGATTTTAGATTTAATACGAATGCTTCTGATTTTAAAAAGGTCAATGGTTGAGAGAATGTAATATTCATCAATGCATTATTTGATCAACTTTGCACATTATATAGTTAGTGTTGTGCATTAATGCGATACATTACTGATTTTTGGACAGCAGCGAAGCAGCCAAGTTTGGATATTGACGAAGTAGTGGATGATGTTCTTCCACTTGCAATTGCGCAAAAATTCAGGGAGATATTGGTTGTACATTAAAGGGTCGAGGCTAGTACCTCTCATGAAGATGCAGACAAGAGGAAGCCGAGTAATGGATTTTATTTACTCAATAATGGACGATTTATGTCCGGTAATGTATATGTTTCTGAGATGTTGTTCTTCCGATTTTATGAGTAGTTTTAACTTATAAACATAATATGAAAAATATTTCAATGTAATGAATTTTATTTACTCAGTAATGGACGATTTGTGTCTTGTAATGTATATGTTTATGAGACGTTTTTGTTGTGATTTTATGAGTAGTTTTAACTGATAAACATAACGTATAAATATTTCAGTATAATGGATTTTATTTACCCAATAATGGACGATTTGTACATTATTCACTAATCTGTGCACATTATTGTTGGGATTTGTATCCCCTTGCACAGCGGAAGACTTGTACAAAACAAATAATTCAGATACAGATCTATTTGACCGATTATGCAATTAATCAATTCACATGTTAAACAGATAATTGCATGCTAGAACGCAAATAATTCATGCTTAGAAAATATAAATCCTAAACATGATTTCTACGGTTTCGGGTTACCGATTTTGATTCTCCAAAGAATCGACGATTGCTTGTGCCTTCTCCACGATGATCTTCAATACTAGACCACGGATCTTCTGACTGGTTTACGAACTGTATCTCGATATCAGGGTGGGCTGATCTTATTAAAATACTAGGACTCGAATAAAGAAGACAGAAAATTCCTCACGGAGGAGGAGCTGAAAATCTCACGGAGGAGAAATTCATAGAAAAAATCGTTCCTCTCTCATATATGGAGTTGACGCTATTTTTCATCTTTTGGAAAAGTGATTTCTGTCTTATTCATTCTCCTGTTTATATTTAGTTCATATTGGGCCCAGTCAGGGATCTATGGAAGGTTATGGATATGGGCTCCCCCAATTAGCTTTTTACTAATTAAATTGAACTCACAATTTAATACAAGCTTATATTGGAATATTACGAGCAGCCACTACAGAAGTAATATTGCACTCCCCATCCAAATCCGAAATTACAAGTAATCCGGGTTTCCGTTATTTATATTATTTATTTCCCGCGCTGAAGATATAAATGTCCATTAATTAATTAATGTCTACCAATAACTCATAATATCTCATGCCGGTTAATAAATGTGTTGACGGTAATCAATAACTCCTAATATCTCGTGTCGGCTAATAAATATGTTATCTTAGCCCGGATGGAGAGAGTGCTAAAATAAAGACATTGAAAATATATCTATACATATACTCTCTTAGTCTTATTTTAAGCGCAGCCTTTCTAATTCGGCACGAAATTTAATATAATATTTTGTGAGTAAAGTGTAGACATCAGCTAAAATATTACTCCCTCCGTCTCAAGATAAGTGAGCATAAACTTTTCGACACGGGATTTAAGGAAATAGGATTTTGTTAGTAAAGTGGAAAGTGAATAAAGTAAGAGAGTTAATAAAATAGAGAAAAAAAAGTTAAAGAGAGAAAACCAAAAAAAGAAATGACTCACTCATCTTGGACGTTCCGAAAAGGAATGTGAGTCATTTATCTAGGGACAGAGGGAGTATAAAGAAATCGGCTAAACTTTGTCTTTATAAAGGTATGGGCTTTATAACTTATTCACTGGATAGATCGTAGATGTGCATAGCATATATAAAGAAAGCTAATTATAAACACAAAGTTTTACATTAACATTTTACTGAGCCCCGTTTAGGGGTGGGTCGATACGATATATCGTATCGAAAATATTGATATGAAAGAATTTCATATCATTATCGTATCGAAAGTTTCGATATATCGGATTTCGATATATCGAACTTTCGATATGGATAATATCAATATCGTTATTGTATCGATATTTCGATATATCGTAAGATCGATACGATATATCGAAATATCGTTATCGTATCGAATACCTGTATATCGAAAAATATAATTTCAAAACTGAAAAATAACACAAAAATTAATAAAACTTCAACACAATAAAATAAATAGTGTTCTTATTAGGGTTTCATATATATTTTTTCTAAATATATGAATGAATTAAATGGATTTGTATATATTTATAATTTTAAACTTCAATATATATTGAATTTCAATATGTTTCGATATATATCGATATAAAACGATATATCGCGATATAAGGAAATTCATATCGTTATCGTATCGAAAACTTACGATACGATACCGTATCGTATCGAAAATTACGATATATCGAAAATTCGATAATTTTTCGATATTTTTCAATACGATACGAGTGATATATCATTTTTTCGGTATTTTTCCCCAGCCCTAGCCCCATTTCAATACTATACGACTAAATTTCTTTTGGAATAAAATAAAAATTACTGTCTGCAGTTAAGAATATCATTTCTTTGTGGCATATAGGTTTAAGAAATGTTAAGAAAAGTAGGTGAAAAAAAATTAGTGGAATAGAGATCTCACTTATAGTATATATAGAAATGTGAATGGAATGAGTTAGTAGAAGATTATGAGATCCTATTACTATTTATGAAAAAAGTGAATTGGAACTCTTATTCATGAACAGATTAAAATGGAAAAACGAGACTCTCTTTTGTGAGAGAGTATTTCGAAAAGAAGGCCCTTGAGTAAATCGTGACAATAAGTGGTATACTACTGTATATTGTTAATGGGCTTCATAAATTTTATATTTCATGGGCTTATTATATCTTCAATATAATGGGCTTTTATACAAATGAAACAGTAGAAATCATTCATTGTTGAATTTGGTTCGGCAACAAGGCCTGAATTACACATAATTTAAAATCATAAAGTAGTAAACTCGGAATATCTTTATTCTTTATTAAGGGAAAATTGTACGTTTCAAACATACACAAACTTTCTTAGTCTTACTCCTCCTATATTTCCTCAAATAATGTAGAGCAAATTTTTTACTTGAACCTACAAATGGATATTGAAAAGATAAATGAAACTTAATTAAAAATGTAACAGTTGATCCCATAAAAATGAATCATCCAAACCAATAAAATTCGCTTAACCATAATCCAAACCCAATAAAGAGAAGGTTTCTTAATGAATTGGTGTGGAATGGGACTAATTAATAGTAATATGCAAATGTTGAGTAGAAACTCGCTTATCCATAAATCCAAAACAATAAAATTTTACTCCACATAACATGACATGACACCAATCTCAGGATATATTTATCCTTTTCATCTGACCTCCACATAACATGACACGATACCAATCTCACACCACGTAGCATTAGTACTTAGTATTTTTCTTTGTCTCGTCGTAACTTAACATGTCTACCAATTTGGAAACAAATGAATATAGAAATAATTAATTAAACAAGTTACAATCCTATCTCCCTATCTGATCCTTGTTTAGAATTTAGGCATGTTAGAATAATAAAAGATGGAGTAATTAAAAAGATTAGGTGAGAAAGTCGAGGTAGAGAAAAGAAGAATTAAACGATGGAGTAGCAGTTATGAAAAGTAAATGAGCTTTAATGAAGAAGACAGAAGCAAAAAAGCAAAATCAGAGGCCATTTACGTTCTTGCCTCAACTTCGTCCTTGACTTTGGCTCAGCCAATGAAATTGAGTGCATGGCTGCCATCTTCGCTGCTGCTATTAGTATTGCTGTTGTTGCTATACCCATAACTACGAGGAGATGTCAAATTGGAAGTCGTACTAGCGTTTCCAAGGCACAGCGCCTCTCCCAGCGGCCCACCCGAATTCATCCACGCCCACTGATTCTTCACCATCATTCCAATCCCTAAATCCCCCTTTTCATTGCACATCGACAGGCTCAGCGACGGCGGCTGATTGCGGCTGATTGCCTCCTCCTTATTGCTGCTGATTGCGTCGATGAACAGCCTCGTCGTCTGAGCCGTGGCGCTCTCATCGGAAAATTGCGGGCGATAGACAGACGCGTTGTTGTTGTTGTTGTTGTTGTCATTCTTATTATACTCCCATTGCTGCTGCTTTGACGGGTCGCTGTTGCCACCTCTCATTAACCACTCGATGCATCTGCACAACATGTCAAATACTTGTATATTAATGTGCATACTAACAAAACTTGGAAGATTTGAAACACACGTGGTGGGGTGATTGATTAAATTGGAGAGGTGAGAGTTGAGAGCGACCTGGACTGGTCATATGGGAATTGAGAAGTGGATCTTGGAGATGGCAGAGCAGAGGGTTTGTGGGGTGAGATTTCCACATGCTTTCTTGAACGGGGCCGGTTTTTGTGGGCGTGGCGCTCGCAGTACTTTTGTTCGGGCGCCACGTCTCTTGAGCACCTCCATTTCTTCCCATCTGTCCTCTTGCACCTCCATGGCTCTGGATCCGACCCGTTTGCTGAATACCTCAATTCCACACCACCCGATGATGCTACAACCATGCACTACCTATTAATTCTAATTCAATTCATACAAGCACATATATATGCAGAGAAAGAGAAAGATTGTAATTACTGTTGCATTGGGAGGGAGTTGAGGAGGATAAGAGGAGCTGAGGGGGAACAGGGATGGAGGCCATTATGTACTTGTGTATCATTTTCTGCCTCTCCAATTCTTGAAGCTGTGCGCTCGTGAAAAGGGCCTTTCCACACACAGGCATCATGCCTCCTCCTGCCAATAATCAAAATCATTATTACACTTTACACAACACAAAAGAGTAAAGATCATTTCTTTTCCCACTCAAGAAAACCAAAAAAAAAGGAACAAATGAAATTCCAGAGAGAGAGAGAGAGACCGTAAGCTCTGGAAGCAGCAGCGTTGTCGAGAGACCTTTGGAGAAGCGCGCCATTAGAGAGGTCATAGAAATGCGGCGGGTTGCTAGAGCCGTTGAGAAACTGCCCAACACCACCACCACCTGTGTCACCTGCGTCGTCACAGCGGGTAACATTAGCAGAAAAAATCTATGAGAAGCGGAAAGGGGAAGAAATCTTACAGGAATTGGGGGGCAGCTGCATCTTCAGACCCAAACCAACTTCACAATCTAAGGGTGGAGAAGATGGGAATGATTTTCTGTCGTCTCCATTCCTCATTAATAAAAAGCGATAGAAGTGAGAAGAAGAAATAAGGGAGAGAGGGAAGGGGGCATGTGGTGGAATGATATGAAATATGTGGAGGGGGAGAGATATTGATGATTTGGGTGATTAGGGTGCCGCCATTTGGGAATTTGTGTTGTAGTTTTGGCATTTTCCTTCCTATGATTCCAACATCCTCCCCGTTACATTGCACATTCCTCCCATATTGCGCCGGCCCCACTTCTATATCATCTCATTCACATCATACAACATTTTTTATCATATGCTTTAGGACTATCGTTTTTATTTGCTTTTATAACTGTTATACGATCCAATGTCCTTTGTTTCCGTCTGTCCATCATCTTTAAGTGATTCGTACATTTATTCTTGGACGTTTAAGTTAAATGAATGATTTCTTTTTTGGTATTCTATCTTTATTTTTATTTTTTTTAATCTCTTTTATTTTATTTTCTCTTTAGTTACCTAATAAAATATATAAAGATAGATGAAACCATTGTAGTATATCTCTAACAATATCCAACACTTACTCCAAACAAACATGTCTAAAATGTCATCTTATGCAAAGTTGCCTACATTTTAATATTTTTTCCAGCTAACACGAGAAGTGACATGGTTGAAGAAAAAATGAAAATATTTAATTACTCTTTTTATTCACAAATAAATGTCTCATTTTATTATTTTTGGCGTCAACTATTTAATTGTACAATTTTTTTAATAGATTCCCCATTCTATTGAATTTATTTCTCTCACATTTTATTATAAAATTAATATATAAAAATAAGACCTCCTTTCTCATTAATATTTTCGCACTTACTATCTTCTTTATTTCTTAAAATTTATGTTCAATCAAATTTAGTCTTGGATCGTGGACGAAAGGGGAAGGGAAGTAAATAAGGATTACTCCATCTAGAGGAAAAGATAAGAGTATTCTAGTCAACGGTGTAAAGCAGCAAGGGCTATAAGTCTGAAAGAAGGTAGGTGAATAATTATAAAACGGAAAGAACAAAAAAGTCTTACTTTGACTTTAGGTACTTTTCATTAATAGTAAAAACTCATTGTTGGACAGCTGTAAATGAACTTCTTTTTACCCCCATGGTTTTGTCTCTCGTGATATTTTGTTGGATGTATGTGACGGTCTCCGTCAACGGGCGTCGCTTTCTATCGTGCGCGCCGTTTGCTATTCTGAACTATGTGATGACGTGGCGGGCGTAGGAAGAGGGGGACCGTTGCTTTAAATTCCCTACCCCCTCTCTGTCTCTTCCCTTTCCCAGAAATGTACACCTTTCATTTATGACCCTCTCTCCTTTTGCTGAATGTTGTTGGATCTACATTGTGCTAATGCCACCATTTCCCACTTCCCCCTATATTTTAGTAGATTGTTTCATCTCTTTAAGATATTTTTTGGATTTTAAACAATAAGTTTTATTTTAATCACTAAAATGTAATGCTTTCACACAATTTCAATTTCATTTCACCAGCAAATTTTTGTTTTCATTTCATCTTTATTTGGCTCAGTTCAAGTATTATCGAAAGCATTGATTATTCAATTCCATTTTTAATGTTATTACATATGGCATTGTTGTTGACAAATTGTTAGGATAAGATCATCAATTAATATGGTACAGTATAATATAGTTGACCAATGAAATTTGAATAAATCTTAATAAAAATAAAATAAGCATTTGTCCTGTGTTAGTACATTTTTTATTAAATAATTGGTACGTTTTCCACTTTAATGTAGTACTAGTAGCTTTTAAACACAAATAACTTTTTGAATATATATTCTTTTAACAATTAATAACTTTAAACACGGGCATTGTAACACTAAAAATACAAAATATTATGAATCCAAATTAAAAATTAAAAGGGATAAGGAGGCACAACTAGGGGTGGTTCGGTATGGTATACTGTACTTTTAGTGTCATATCGTATCGAAAGTTATGGTATGACAAATTATCATACCGATACCATACCGAATTTTTTGGTATACCGGAGTTCGGTATACCAGATATTCAGTATTGTAGTTTTTTATACCGTTATCATACCGTGTTTCCGGTATACCGAACTTCAGTAAGACATACCGTTACACATGTTATACCGGAAAAATAATATATTATACATAAGATATTAAAAAATACAATTCTCTTGTTCAACTGCTTCAAAAAAATACAACTATTAAACTCCATACAATCATTCTATTATTCAAATTTATAAAACTTTGACAACCAAATCAAAAACAAATTATAAAATAATGAGCAGTATTATCTTCATTTCTTGGAACCTCGTTGGTGACTTTGACAAATGACATTACTTGTAGATGAGACTAAAATGTAGGATCCAATCTGCTGTAAATATAAGAGTTTTATATAATAATCCTATAAATATAACATGAATATTATATATATGTACGGTATATATATATATATATATATATATATATATATATATATATATATATATATATATATATATATATATATATATATATATATTTGTGATCAATGTCGAACCAATTTTAAAGACCGAACTAGAGACCAAATCTGGGCCATTAGATCTAGTTTTTTTGATGAGATGTGCTGCTGTGAAAATTTTTTCGGCTTCATTACAAGCCCATTTTACTTCATTATATAGGTTTATTACTTCATTCTCGTACTTCAAATGCTTCTACACATACTTCATTCCAATAATTTATTACATTATTCCATGTGTTTATTAAACCATATTAGCGTCATGGCGTTGGTGATAGATATTGTAGAGAGAAATAACGGCACGCGACGGCGAAACCACATTTACGTCTTGGAATGAAGTAAAAACCTACTGGAATGAAGTAAAAACCTACTAGAATGAAGTAATATATTCTGGACGAAGTTAAATCTTCGTAACATGTTAGTATGACTTATTTAACTTCGGGTGAATTAAAATAGGCTCGTGATGAAGGCAAAAATAATTTATAAATTTTTGTATCTTATCCATAAAAAACTAGATCTAAAAGCCCTAATTTGGTAGGGTTCGGTGGTTCGGTCTTTAAGAGTGGATTTGTGAATAATGGGACTCTCTCTCTCTCTCTCTCTATATATATATATATATATATATATATATATATATATATATATATATATATATATTTATATATTTAATAATCAACGGTATACTGAAGCGTCGGTATATACCGAATCTTCGGTATGCCGATATACAGCGATATAGGAAATCTAATACCGTTATCGTACCGTAAGATTCGGTATGGTTTCATACCGTACCGAAAACTATGGTATACCGAAAAATCGATATTTTCAATACGGTTATCCGATATTTCGGTATTTAGGTATAATTCCCCACCCCTAGGCACACCATCATATCCGGAATACTATACCATCCGACTTTCATCCTCATACGAGGCTAAAATCGTATGCTTCCACTGGGCACATCTTGTTAACATGTTTTGTTTGCTCCAATAAAAGTAGACATTTTTATTTATTTTCTAAATTTAATTTACTTCTATTTGTAGTAAAAAAAATTCTGTGTAATAGATGATTAATTGACCATTTTACAGAGTAATACTGCACTCATATTTTCTTCATATCTCTCCCATATTATAAATTTCACGTTAAAACTAATTGTGCATTAATTTACTTCTATTTTTAGTAAAAAAAATTATGATTAATAGATGATTAATTGACCATTATCCAACTTCACTCATATTTTTCTTATATCTCTCCCATATTATAAATTTCACATTAAAACTAATCGTGCATACTAAAAAATTATGATTAATAGATGATTAATTGTAGGTCTGCTTATTCGGCCGGTTCCGGTTCTAACCGGACCGATTGACCGGTTAACCGGTTTTAAATTTTCATAAATCCTAGAACCGGAACCGGAATCGATCGGTTCCGGTTTGGAACCGGCCGGTTAAGAACCGGTCGATTCCGGTTCCGAACCGGAACCGATGTGTAATTTTAATCCGAATTTATTTATAATTTAAAATAGTTCACATACTAAAAAAATAATAATTCAACATCTAGAAATATAATAAATACTCCCTAAAAATTCAAACAAATACACAAAAAATAAAAACCAACAATACAATAATATTCATATATGGATAAGAGTAATGACAAGTTTATGTTAGTAATTTTTTAATACAAAAATAGGAGTTCTAAACTTTAGCCATTTCTTTTAAAAATGAGTTTTAAAATTGAATTCCATTTTCCCTTTTTTTTTGGCTAAACATGTATACAATAGAATTTCCAATACTAATTGATCTTGTTGTGACTTTTTGGTTTATAACGGAACAGTTAATAAATTATTCACAAACAAGTTAAAATCGTATGTTAAATGAATTATTACATAAATTTGTTATAAAGTTAAATTTCTATAATATGTAATGATATTGTATTTGTATAAGTTCTTTTGAAAATTAAAAAAAACTTCAATTAAATTAGATTTATTAGTATATTAAATTATAAAAAAATAAAATTGAATTATAATCCGGTTCCCGGTTAGGAACCGGTTGGTTCCGGTTCGGAACCGGAACCGATTTTATTTAAAAAGTTGGAACCGGTACCGGAACCGGAACCGATTTTTCCGGTTCCGGTTCCTCAATTAACCGGTCGGTTCCGGTTCCGATTCCGGTTAACCGAGAACTGGAGAACCGTTTAAGCACCCCTAATTAATTGACCATTATCCAGAGTAATACTCCACTCATATTTTTTTTATGAAAAATGTTTTGGAGACATAATGTCTAAACCATAATAGGGACTATTATGTCAATTTCTATTATTTCTATATACTATTTTAAATATACATTTCGTACTAGACGTTCTTACCCTTTATGATTATATTTTTGGAAAACAAATTCAATCCATTATTACCACACTAATCTATAGAAATTTGAATGTTGCATATTAAACATTTTAATTTCTTTCAAGATTTAATGTCTTTATACGTCAAGATTATTAAACTCAATTGTTTTCTATATTGGGTTTGTTTGTTAAGTATATCCCTCGTTATAATTTTATGTTCTTTATTAGCATTTTATATAATTGTTTTTTATGATTAAGATTCAACATATTTGTTTTATCATTAATTATCTCCTTTTAGTTACACGTCATTTGACAATTAAATTTATGATTTTTAACATTAAAAAAATAATTGAACCTCGATAAAAAAAAATTAGTTACAAGCCATTTTGATAGTTAAATCTGTAATTATAAATTTTATATTTAATATTTTTATGAATTGCATATTTTTTATTTTAACTTTTTACTTTCAAAATAAATTTATAATTATAAATTTTATATTTATTATTTAGTCAAAATATCACTAATTGGGCGTTGATCGTCAGTTTTTTTTACGGAACCGTAAAAAAAAAAACCAATCTGACGACAATTTCATCTGTTTAGGACCTGATTTTCAAAAAGTGAATATTTTTTAGTAAATTCATATTTCGGTCATATATTTATGACCACTTTTTACCTTTACTCTAAAAGCAATATATGGTAGAGTTCTTAGCTAATTAACTATATTATGAAACAAATTAAAATTTGATACATCAGTACAAGTTAAGTAACAATTTGGATTGCAAAAAATTAATAATTTTTATTTAAATTCGTTACTTCCATAATTCAATTTCTTTAAATTCTTATTGTTTCGAATGTTATAGTTGAACCTTGATAACAAAATCATACTTTATGTTTCTAACTAATCTATTTAATACCTATATTATTTTCTACTTTTTTCTTATATAAAATATTAGAGTTTTAAGCTCCATTGAGTATATCATTAAATAAATTAAAATTTAATAAAAAAATTAATAAAAAAATAATAATAACAATAATAATAATTGACTTTATAGTTTTTGTTTTAAGAATTTTGTAATTTTTATTATACTACTTCTTTCCTTTCCAAAATTTTAATTTATTTAAATTTTTTATTTTTAGAATATTGCAATCGAACTTCGATCAAATAAATAATTACAAGGTATTTTTTCTTTTGCATTATAAATAATTGAGTTATTAGCTCAATTCATGAAATAAAATTAAGAAAATATATATACTATATTAATACTAATTGGGTGTAGGTTCTTTTATATCTTACTTACTATTCTAAATTATTCAATTTTGAAAATTTAATTTGTTCAAAATTTTAATTTTTGGAAAATTATTGTTCGAACCTTAGTCAAAATAAATATAATACTAATTGGAGTTATTGTTTTAATTTTAAGTATTTTATAATATTAGTACTCTAGTTTGAACCTTAGCTTTATTAGTCTTTATTATAGAAATTAGATCACCTCCTAATGAGTATTTAAGAAATGGGAATAAGTATTTATCTTGGTTCTGTCCGTCGTTTAATTTGCAAAATAAATTGATAACAAGCCCATGTTATTTCTTGATTGAGATAGGCCCGCATTGAGTTTATTTAACATAATCGAAATTCAGAGCCAATTAAATCCAAATGGAGTACTACTCCATCACCTAACTTCCCCCAATGTAAAAGCCACTGTACATTTGCATTTATACCAAACGGCTACATCGTTTAGCAGCGACCAAAAAATGTGTTTGTATTAATTAGCAGCTATTAGAAAATGTGTTTGTGAAAATAAACAGCTACTGCAGCTATTAGAAAATGTGTTTGTGAAAATAAACAGCTACTCCTTCTGTTTCACTTCAAGTGAGAACGTTAATTTTTGGCCGTTATTTTGCAAAAATGATAATAAATAATTCAAGTAGAGAGAAAGTAAAGTAAGAAATAATAATATAGAAGAGAATCGTATATACATTATTCTCTGCTTACTTTACTTTATTCTCTGCTTACTTTACTTTCTCTTTTACGCTAACTATTTGTTACTATCATAATTGCAAAACAACGTTCGAATAGAAACACATGACTATGACTTGTAGTGGGACAATGGGAGCGTAAAAAACTGTGTTGGCATTAATAGGAAGAAACAAATCAGCAATTAGCATGCGGCACGCAAATCCCCTGGGTTATGTGTAAAGCTCTCTTAACTTATACGATGATACTTATTATGGTAATTAGTGAACTTTTATAGGGGTAATTTTGTCTAATTAAATTTAAACAAAAATAGTAATGACATCTAAATTATTTAAATAAGGACTACATATATGATATACTCATTTCGTTCCACTTAAGATGACTTACTTTTCTTTTTGGTTTGTCCTAATTAAAATGACTCATTATTAAAATTAAAAAGATATTTTTTTCTACTTTATTTTTTCTCTCTTACTTTACTCTCTAAGGAATGAATCATTTTTCTTGGTACGGAGGGAGTATATATGTAAAGGATTTATTGAAATGAAACTATACACAATTGTGGCAATGGATAATTCGGATACTTGCCGTCGCCGCCGAGTGGCGTTCTAACGCCGGATTATCGCCGAGCGATCGCCGGCCACTGTGGCGACGCTCGGCGATAATCGGCGATAATTAAAATTTTTTTTTTTTTTTTTTGAACCCAACGGCTATTTTACATTCCACCCCTATAAATATTTCCTCCACTTCCTGCATCCAACACCTGCAGAGTACGCTGGGGCTCGATCCCGACGCCCCTCCGGCCCCTCCGTCTTAGATTTTTTTTTTTTAAATCTTTGTTTATTTGCGTTTTTTATTTGTAGTTTTTTTTTTCTCGTTGTATTATATTTTCCAATGATTAATACAACGATGAATTGTTCATTATTAGTCTATTTATTAAATACATTTGTAGGGAAAATTAAATAATATAAAAAATAATGATGTAAAAATGAAATGTTGAGTTAGGGAGAAATAAGGGAGAAATAAGGGAGAAACCAATGTAGCACTTGGCTAAAAACTGGGGATAAATTTTGGTGCTGATGTGGCGCTTATTAAAATTAAAAAGATATTTTTTTCTACTTTATTTTTTCTCTTTTACTTTACTCTCTAAGGAATGAATCATTTTTCTTGGTACGGAGGGAGTATATATGTAAAGGATTTATTGAAATGAAACTATACACAATGGAGTACAATAATATGGATACTTTAAGTATGTGTTTCGTTTATCATGCAATAACTAGAATTAGGCATAATCAAATTAATTATAATACCAAATTATGGAAAACTAAACTCTTTTAATTATATAAAGCCCTAATTATGAATTATACGCTCCGTTTATCGATGACAAAGAATAGATATGAATTATAAATGTTATTTGAAAACTATCATGCCCAATTATATATTGCACGTCATTAATCCTAATTATTGATTACAAATTAAAACCCTATTTTAATCCTAGTAACAATGAAATTAAAAAATATAACAAATAAATTACTGAGAGGTGTGATTGTATGGTATATATCTTTTTCCATTGAAATGTGTTACTTTTTAGAAGGGTATATTTCAATTTTTAAGAAGGTAAATACATAATATATTTTTTTTATAAGATGCTGGTAGTTGATAATATAGTTAGTGTCAATTGACAATCAACATCGTTGATTAATGTCATAGTGTTTTAATGCTGTAATTAGTTTCAAACTCCGCATGATGGGCGACAGCCGACTAAAATTATGAAATAAAATAGTGTTTTTAAAATGAGAAATAAAATATTTATGCATAAAAATATCAAATACATGAAATAAGGGCCAATAAAATGATGAAATCTTCCATATATTAAGTGTATTTAGTTTCCATACATATAGTTTATTGATAACACTTGTTAAAAAACTATTAGTTTGGCGTACCAAATCATATTGCCAACTAGATATGCCGGGACTATGGAATATTTTCTAATAGCGCATGCAAGTTTTGTTCTAAAATAAATGGCCCCAATTTAAGTAAGCCCAATTAATGCAGTTTCGATACAAGGCCCAATTTAATAGCCTTTCCACTTAACAAGTTATTAAATTGTTCTTGTTTAGTCCCAAACCCAAAATGTCACATTAGTTGTTGAGAGGAACGTGTAAATTCACATAAAAAAAATAAAAGAGGAACGTGTAAATTCCAAGCATAAATGGATCGTATAAAGCAAGCGATTTTGCACAAATGTTTATTAGCCTCAGATTCATATATATCTGTGGCAACTTGTGTGTAGAACCATTATTTATTACTCCAACCTTTTTTTTTTATGAATAAATGAATTTAAATTTAAAGATCGCGTTATGGAAGGACTCGAATTTGAGGAAGATAAGTGATGAGATGTATCCGAAAAGGTATATTTACAACATTTGACATTACTGGCTTAGAGCATCCGCATCAGGATGTTGTCCGTCCGTGCCAGTGGCATGGACCCCGACCCCGCCGTCCGCCAATGCATGCCGTCAGTCCATGACAGCGGTACGCCACTGCTCTTAAATAAGAGCATGTCCGTGCCGTTGAGAAGTCATACGTGGCAGCTTCTGATTGACCAACGACATAGCTGTTGATGTCCAGAGTCTTTAACCTAGCAGCAAGGAGCTTAGACATCAATATATGAGGTGCCGAGTTCGAGCCCTCTTGACATCAATTGTAATTTCCTCATTTCTTAGGAGTTTATTTGTAATTTCCTCCTTTATATTGGAGATAATTTTTTAAAAAAAAAATGGCATAGCCGTTGGCAAATTGATTATTTTTTTTTAAAATTCGAAATTAATTAAAAAAATATTTTTAAATAAAAAAAATATTTTCCCACTTGCCGATAAATTATTACCGTTTTATACACATTTTAAAATTATTTTTCAATTTTTTTTTCCAAAATTCACATTTTCATCTATAAATACTCCCACTTCACACAAAAAAATTCTCATAACACTACACAATTCTCATCTATTCTATCATCTAAATTCTCTCATCTATTTTCTCATCTATTCTCTCATCTTTTTTCATCTATTTCCTCCCGCGGTTGGAACCACGATTGGTTCGGCTCTGAGCCATTCCTTAGTCCGGAAAACGCAATTTTCGGCCCCTCCTCAAGCCGAATGTTCTCAAGTTCCGGGTGGCTACCGGCCTTACCCGGTGGACGCCCAAGATGCCGCCGATGGGCGATACGGGTGGGCACCCGAATCCGGCTCGGGAAGGAGCGGCAGCTCTACTCCTACTCCTCCTACTCGTGGTACCCGCACCCGTATACTCCAGATGAGATGATCCAGATGTTCAAAGCCTACTTGACAGTCTCCAAAGATCCGGATGTTGGCACGAACCAAACCGTGGAAATGTATTGGTGGCGCATCACTCGTCTTTACAATGAAACCCGGCCGGGGGAACCATCTTTCGTAATGATAGTATGGTGCGCAATTGCATCTTCAAAGCCAACAAGGCAATCGGTAAGTTCCAGGGGTATTACCAACAGGAAGAGCGGGCGGCGGAGAGCGGCAAGAGCGACCTCGACATCATCAGTGCCGCCTTGGCGACCTACCAAAGCTTGGAGTTGAAACCGTTCAAGTACCTCAGTTGTTGGCAGGAGGGGCGCCAACATACGAAGTATAGGGGTGGCGTAGTAGCATCCTCCTCCAGCTCCTCCAGCCAAACGGTCGAGGTCGGTAGCCCTATCCGACGGAGCCTCCTATGATGTGGCTACCCAGCTTTCCGGAACTAACTTGGGTAGCCCCGACGTTGGCCCGAACAGTTCCCGCCGGCCGCAAGGAAGGAAGAAGGCGACGGCCAACCGCCGTCGCGCCCCGACTCCATCCGTCCCCGCCCCCGCTCCTTTATGCCAACTCAACCCTCGACCAACTCGCTGTGGACCCTCTTGGGTCAACTCAATACGACCGATAGGTCTAACATGACTCCCGACTAACTTGCAACACATGTGGCAATGATACGGGGTCTCAAGAGAACATTGGGGATAGATGACTAGTCTTCCACGGGTGTATTTTTAGTCTTTAATTATTTATTTTTATTTTTTAGGATTTTAATTATGTAATTTTTATTTTTTAGGATTTTAATTATGTAATTTTTATTTTTTAGAGCATTCACAATGGAGGGCCAATGGAAGGGCCTTCCCCATCGGCCTCCATAGTCCCACCATTGCGGCGGAAGGGCCTTCCGGCGGCTCCCCCTCTCTCCAAATGGGCCGATGTATCGGCCTTGGCCGTCGATGAGGGCTCGTCGATCGGCCCTCCATTGTGGAGCAAGGGCCTATCGACGGCCCTCCCTAATTTTTTTTTGTTTTTTTAACTATTTTTTTTATTTCATTTTTTCTACTATAAATACCATATCCCATTATTTATATTTTCCACACCAACATCTTATCTTCTCTCATTTTATCTCAATACACTTTCTCTCTCTAGTACATTATTAAATGTCTTCCGGTAGCGATTCCGACGACGAAGTCATAAACCGAGTGGTGCAGCGCGTGCTTGCCGGGGCGGCACGATGTAGTGAAGAAGCGAACCAATGAAGATTTGCGTATTAATATTTTTGGTTCTAATAAAAAATTAAAATAAAATAGTGATGATGTGGAAATGAAATGGAATGGGAGGGCCCCATTGGGAGGGCCCTTCCATTGCTGGGAGATAGGCCCTTTGGCCAAATGCTGATGTGGAATGGGAGGGCCCTATGGGAGGGCCCTTCCATTGTGAATGCTCCTAATGTATTTTTATTTTGTAGAAATGTTTTTAGTAATTGAAGTGTTTAAATTGAATATAGAATGGTGGGACCTTTGAGCTTGTCCTTGCGAAAGAACACGGATGTGGGTGTTGTGCTCTTGCCTAAGGATAAGGAGTAAAAGTGGGTCCGGACCCACTTCCGTGCTCTTAGTTAAGAGAACGGATTGAGATGTTCTTAAATACAATATTTATCAAATTTCCACAACAAAGAAGAAATGAATGCAAACCAACTATTATTTCATGTTTCTAACTGTGTTAACGAATGTTTCTCTAGGATACTGTAGCGTAAATTTAAATTTGTTAGCAATATACTGCTCCCTCTTCGTTTCATTCCATAATAGTGAAGTCATTTTGTCATTTCGGCACGTTCCATAGCAATGGAGTCATTTTCTTTTTTAGGGTATGTTTGGTAGCTTTCCATGGCTTTTAATAAGTTTCCACATATTTGACTTTTTCGATTATTTTATATGTTGTTTGGTAGAAATCTTATTATAGGTAATACATCATTTGGTAGGGATTTGGCTTTGTACTTGAAAATGCTATTACACATTGAGTTGACAAATTTAGCCTTGCTTTTTCATCAGTGAATAAATTGGGAGGAATGAATTACTTTTATCCCAATTTTAATATTCCATACAAATAATGAAAATAAAAATAAAAAATTGGCTCATCAAATCATATGAAGGCTACAAAATGGATTCAAATTCATTAATTTCAATATGCGAATTTGCAAAACTGTAAATAGAATTAGAACAAATTGAAGAAAATTAACATGAAAAAAGGCAAAATTTGGAATGAAAAATCCCCGTTATCATCTTCGCCGCCTCCTCATCCGCCGCCGCCATCTTCTTCTGCGCCTCCTTCGCCTTCAGCGCCTGCAATTTGGAGCGATTGTAGTACGTAACGCCTAAAAGCGCCAATCCATACCTGATCAGATTCACCGGCGTGACGGTATCCTTAATCACCAACCACGAGAAGGCGATTAGGAGCCAATTCTTGACAACTCCGGATACCTCGAATTACCGCCGCCAACGAGTGCTGAATGGATGCCGCTGTATTTGTAGCGATAGGAAATTTAGAAGGGTTAATTTGGGAATAAAAAACCACAACATGAAGTCGGAGTATCAGTGAAAACATAATACCCCAAACTTTCTGGTGTAAGGAATTGCTGGAACCGCTGAAATTTTTGCCAAATTCGGTGAGGTCCGACAATTTAGTGTCGGGTTGTAAGATAAAATTGCCCGCTACCAAACGGGGGAGAAGGTGAGATGTTGGCCAGTTTGGGTGAGCTTTTATGAGGTATTATGAGTTTGTAAGGGCTATTAAACATAACCTTAGTAAAAAAAATACATTTCTTCTCACTTACGTCTCTCTTACTTTATTCTCTCTTCATCTCTTTACTTTTTTTAATCTCCATATTGAAAAAAAATGCCTCCACTAATATGGAACGAAATGAGTACTAGTATTTAGATTGAAATTGGGAAACACGTGTGTCTAACATTAAATTTGGTTCAACCTTTCTCTTTGAAAAATAATTAGAAACTTTTATAACGATAATGTTTTAATGTATAACTAGTAATTTAAGAGAAATAAAGAAAGAAAATGTAAAATAATATTTAAAATAATACAGATTTTATTGTATACTCCCTCCGTCCGTCATTAGGAGTCCCGGTCACTTTTGCGTACCCGCTTTGTAAAAATGATAATAATAAATAGTTAAAGTGGAGAAAATGTAAGTAAGAGAGAGAATAATGTTGACAAGAATCTTATCTAGGTTATTCTCTCTCTTACTTTACCATTTCTCAACTTTCACTATTTATTACTATCATTTTTACAAAACGAATGCGCAAAAGTGATCGGGACTCCAAATGACGGACGAAGGGAGGAATTAATAATTTTTTTTATTATACCCATTTCGAAAATAACAATCTAAAATAGTTATAATAAAAAAAATGTAAAATACGAAAGAAAATGAAAGAAAATAATGTTGAAAAAAATTTAGCTTATATTTGGACAAATGTTGGACAAATGTAGTATCTGATTCAATTTGGTTGTCAATTTAAAAATAAATAGCAATGACTAGTATACATTTAGTTTTAATTCATTTTTTTAATTAACTTTAAAACTTTAGAAATGACTAGAATATAAACTTTTTATATTTTCTTAATTTATCTCACAATGGTCAATAATGCTAATGTAATAACAATGTGTATATGACAACGAAATTACTTTTCACAATCAACATCATTATTGGTTCTCCTTTTTTATTTTCCATTTTAATTATTTTTGTTACAAGCATCGGGGAAAATAAGGCACAAAGACAATCATATACTTCAAATAAAGGAGAAAAGTAGTATAGTAGTTCCATTCTTCCACACCGTGCAGGCAAGTTACGCCTTAGTGGGATCCTGCATTTTCGACAGCGCCTTCTCGAATTGGGTCCACTTCTGTTCCAACGTGCCGTTGAAACCGATGGACATCCTAATCAGCCCGGGCGAGATCCCGCACTGTTCCTTCTCCTCCTTGCTCAGCTCGCTGCTCGTGCTGCTCCCCGAGCACGACATGAGGGTCTCGTAGTATCCCAAGCTCACCGCCACAAGCCCGAATTGGCTGCAGTTTTGGAGCAGTTTCAGTAGCCGGTTCGCCCTCTCCTCCGTCTCCATGTCCACGCATACCAGCCCCCCGTACCCGTACTCCTTGATCGCCATTGACTTGAGCGTGGCATGGTCCGGGTGGTCCTCCAAGCCTGGATAGATGACCCTGAGCCCGAGCTTCTTCATCCTCGTGGCGTACACCAGTGCCCGGTTGCAGTGCTCCTTCATCCTCAGCCCTAGGTGAGGGAGCCTGCCCGCCAACTCGAACGCCACTTTCGGGTTCATCGTTGGCCCCAGCAGCATCAAGCTCCCGTCACGACTGTCCATCAATGAGTTCACAAAGCTTGCTGGTCCACACACTGTGCCTGTGTTTTATTTTATTATTAGGTTCATACTAGTATGGATTAGACTAAATTACAGGATTGGTTGTACTAGTATCATGATGAAATCAAACAAAAACACAGAATTTAAGGACAAATTAAAATTGTGCACTGCCTTCTTTTTTCTTTTAGAGTGAACTACGTGTACCTTTCACTTTCACATATAAATGGTACATGATATTTATTTTATATCGTTTTTGGTATCCATGACAAAAATAACTCTAAATACTAAACATGTGATTTTTTTGTTTGAAGGATATTTTGGAAAATTTCAACTAAATGGGTACCAAACATGTCTTTTTTTTCTTTCTTTATTATTTCTTTTTTCCTTCTTTAGTTTCTTCTTCTTTCTTTTTTCTTCATTTTCTTCTTTAGTTTCTTCTTCTTTCTTCTTTCTTCATTTTCTTCTTTCTTTTTAGTATTTTACACTTTTATACATACATCTAATTGCATTCATAATATAAATCAAGAACAAAACACCTAATTAAATTAATTATTTAAAGAAATTAAATCATTTGAATATTTTTTATTAAATTATTTTATACTCATTTTAAGGTTAGAAACACCTAACTAAAAATATTCAACTCTTTATATCATTATGAATACTATTCACAATTTTAAATTTTTATTAAGACTATATTGGTTAGTTATTAAATTAATATAAAAAAATAACAAAAATAATCATTATTATTATATAGTAATATATGATTCGTAATTTTAATAATTATACTATAATTATTTATTAATTACTACAAATATTTAGTATTATATCAATATTATTATTATTATAATTAAATATAATTATAATTAAGTATATTTGAATGATACTAAAAAATAAATTAATTTAATTTATACCATCAAATTGATTAATAATAATAGTATAAAGAGTGAGGAGAATGAGAGAAATATTATAATATCATTTTTGGTACTAGTTTTGTGTATGTCTAAATTATCTATGACACAAATGGAAAAATGTATTTGTTTAGAGGGCATTTTGGGGTGAAAATCACATGAGGTACCAAAAATATGGTTTATAGGTAAAAAAAACGACATAAAATAAAAATCAGGTACCATTTATGTACGAAAGTGAAAGATCAGGTACCATTTATGTAGTTCCGTCTTTTTTTTTAAGTCAGTCAATTCTAAATTATGGAGCCAAATAACCAATAAGGACATCATGGCATATGATCCCGGCCATAATTCGGTTTGGATACCATCAACTCTAGACCAACGCTTTTTCCCACATCGCAGCTTAGCTTATAAAGAAAGCACATATGAGGCCAAAAAAATATACTCACGAGTGGTGGATTACAAAAAATAAAGAATCATGCTTTTTCTTGGGTCCGGATTTTTATTTTCGATTCTTATTAAGCTTGGTTAGCCATGGTTAAGCATGTACCAACTTCAACAGAAACGAGTATTTTTTTTTAATTGTGAGTGCCTAAGACAACTTTAACTTTATGATAAATTTGTATTTAGTGGAGTAATTAACATCAATTTTCACTAATAATGGTATGGAAATAAGCAGATTAAAGGGGAAACAATGTACCTGCGATTAAATCGGCTGCACCGCTAATGAACTTTGACATACTGTGCACAACGATATCCGCACCAAGCCTAGCCGGAGAGACCAACATGGGAGCGAAGGTGTTGTCGACGACGGCTGTGATCCCCTTATCATGCGCCATCCTGCATAGCTCCGGCACATTAGCAACAGTGAGCGTAGGATTAGACATGGTCTCAAAGTAGAGCACATTAGTCTTTCCCTGGACCATGGCATTCCGCACTGCCTCGTGGTCACGGATGTCCACAAACGATGTCGTTATGTTGCAGGTGCGGGGCAGGAAGTGCGCGAGCAGCGAGTGGGTCCCGCCGTACAATGTGCGCGACGCCACCACGTGCCCTCCTGCGCTGCACAGCTGGAGGATCACGGAGGAGACGGCCGACATGCCGGAGGCCGTGCAGGAGGCGGCCCAGGTTGAGCACGGTGGGGTTAAAGTGGCGGCTGTAGGAGAAGAAGCCGCGGTCGGGGCCGAGCTCGCCCATGATAATGCGACGCATCGTCTCAGGCTCCATCACGGTGAAGGTGGCAGAGGCCTCGATCGACATGTTCACGCCGCCGTGCTCACCGAACTCGTGGCGGGCATTGGCCAGCGCCGCCGCGGGGTCCTCTGGGTGCCGCGACAGGGGCTTGGAAAGGGTATGGTGCTTCGTGGCGGCTGGGAAGGGGTCGCAGTGGTCGGAGGAGGAGCCCGAGCGTTCGTTGCTGCTAACCACGGACGCCATTTGGAAGGTAGATTTGAATTTTTTTTCTTTGGCTTTGGCTTTGGTGAGAGACTAGTGAAATGGTGTCTCTATTTATAGAGTGGAAGGTTTGAGATTTATTCCTATTTTATTAAGATTATGTCGAATTATTCAGTAAACATGATCAAGGTTAGTAATTATCATTAATTCATTATGCAAGCTAAATTCCTAATTGCAGACTGCGACATTAATTTGTGCTTGGCTCATTTTGCTACATTTCTCAACTTTTTAAGCGGATGAGATCTTCAGTCCCGCAGTTTTTTATGCTTCACCATTAATTTTATTTATTTTATAGTAGTAGAAGTTTAGAGAGTAGCGGACTAGCGGTAGGACTAGTGGTTAGGGCGTGTGTTCGTCCACTACTGGAGCCGGCTAACGGATGACGGACGAACGAGACAGACGAGCGGTCGGGCATCGGTGGGGGCCGTTAGCCGATCGCTCGTCCGCTATTGTGGTGACGCAATCGGCGTCCGCATTTTTCCATTTTTTTAAAAAACACTCTATATATACGTCTCGTTGCATTTAATTTCATTTGCACCACTTGTGTTAATGAGTTTCTCTTCCTTCTCTCTTCATTTCTCATTTGATCTGTGGATATAAAATGGCTAGCGATGGGGATGCTCCCGACTCGCGGCGAATTAACGAAGAGGTGCTGGCCTATACATTTGCGGAGATAAATCGGTTGGTGCAAGAGCACTTAAACCAACAGCAGCAGCCGACTGTCCCTCGCCCCATCCATCATCGAACTGTAGTCACCTGTGATCACCTCGATGCCCACCAACGGTTGCTTGACGACTACTTAGCTGAGCAGCCGTGGTTTGGGGAGACCTTTTTCCGGCGGCGTTTTAGAATACACTGGCCACTATTTATGAGTATCGTGAACGCTTTAGAGCGTCAGTACAAGTATTTCCAGTTCAGGGAGGATGCGAGTGGTCGATCCGGTCACTCGCCCATACAGAAGTGCACTGCTGCAATCAGGCAGTTGGCTGACCAACATGTTTCACGAGTACCTTCACATAGGCGAGACGACTGCCCGCGAGTGTTTGGAGAATTTTTGTCAGGGCGTCATTCACATATTCGGGGATAGGTATCTTCGTAACAATACCCAACAATTTCTCCAAACAAACATGCCCAAAATGTCATCTTATGCAAAGGTGCATGATTTTAATCTTTTTTCCTGCTAACACGAGAAGTGACATACTTAAGAGTCATTTTGGTCGTCTCACAATAAGAGTCACACTTCATTTTTACCATAAATGGTAGGAATGTCTCATATTCCACTAACTAATTTTACTCACATTTTATTATAAAACTAATATAAAAAAAGTGAGTCTCATCTTTCACAAACTTTTCCAACCCACTATTCTTTCTATATCTTAAAACTCATGTCCATAATAAGATTAATCTTTATTAACGCTTTTCATTTACTTTCTACTATATTTCTTAAAATTTATGTCCGATATATACAGTGGAAAATAAAAACGAGTATTCTAGTAAACGGTGTAAAGCAGCTAGGGTATAAGTTTGAAAGAAGGTAGGTGAATAATTATAAAACGGAAAGAACAAAAAGGTCTTTCTTTGACTTTAGGTACTTTTCATTGGTTCTAGTAAAAACTCAATATTGGACGGCTGTAACTTAACATCTTTTTACCCATTAATTTGGTCTCCTGTTATATTGATATGGACATAATATTCTATTTTTTTTTGGAAGGGAACTAATATTTTTTTCATATATTTATTTATATTTTAGTATTATTTAATTGTTATTATTTTATTTACATTCCATAGTAGGTATGATTTGATTTGCTTTTAATTTACTTTTTTTAGTTTATAGGAGATCTTTTTGTACCACACATATTATAAATATGTGTGGAGTCTTTTGTTATTATTAAGCAGAATGAATTAAATTAATATTTATCATATCATTCTCTCCCTCGGTTCTCCCTCTTGGAGAAATAGCCAGTTTCTCAAAGTCACACAATTCATTTAATTTCTTAAGATAGGAATTAATGTCATATGAATTCCTATCAAATTGGTGTTTTTATTAGGTTCGCATCCTCCAATTGATTTCCTTTCTACCACCATGTCCGTTTTGCTGTCAGACTCTCCTCCTACCGCTCCTCGATTTTTTGGTGTTAAACCCATGAGATGGATTTTTGATATTCAAGAATATTTTGACTATTATTTGTTCTCTGATTCCGATCGCCTGTTCTTTGTGAGGTTATTTTTTGACCATCCAACATCTGTATGGCTCCATAAGTATCGACGCACAAATCTTGATTGTTCATGACAATAATTTCTGGATGCTGTTTATTGTAACTTTGATGAGGATGTCATTTACTTGGCCGAGACAAATAAACTTCTCAACAAAATTATAGAGGCAGACGCATATTTAGCTAAAAAGGAGGCCACCTCTGTTTCTATCATTGAGCCTGTTGCAAAAAATGATGATGAGCCAACAACAAATGTCAAGTCTGATCCCATCATCAATGGGATCATAAAAATTGATGTGAATCGCCTCAAAAGCTGGATGAGCCAATGATTTTGGCGGAAACCAAATCACATAACCTAAAAATCACTGTTGTCATCATTGGTTATGTCACTGAAGTCGCGGAAGAGATCTCATGTCCAACGACGGTTTCTCTATCACTCGTTGCGGTCCCAAACGATATAATTTTGTTTGCAGACGAAGGTCCAAACAAAGACATCGACAACGAGATGGAAGATTATTTTTCTAACTTCCACCTTGAGGGCAAGGTGGTTTTCTGACTTCCACCTTGAGGACAAGGTGGTTTTCAACGATGAAAAAGTTGATAGGGACCTGATATTCTATTTTATTCTGAAAGGGAGCTGGTATTCTCTTCATATATTTATTTTATTTATTTATATTTTGGATCATGCCACCATTTCCAAGTCCCCCCTAT
This sequence comes from Salvia hispanica, assembly GCF_023119035.1. NCBI lineage: Eukaryota > Viridiplantae > Streptophyta > Magnoliopsida > Lamiales > Lamiaceae > Salvia > Salvia hispanica. The sequence goes on from NC_062967.1 coordinate 47,463,533, forward strand.
ATTTTGGAGCTGGTATTCTCTCCTTTTGCTGAATGTTGTTGGATCATGCCACCGTTTCCCAGTTCCCCCTATATTTTAGATTGTTTCATCTCTTTAAGATATTTTCTGGATTTTAAACAATTTTATTTCAAAGTACGGTGGATATAATTGGATTATTAAACCGTGAAATAGGGATTGATAAGCTGTATTTTAGGAAATTAGGGCACCTGCAGTTGTGCTACGAAATTCAGTCATATTTGAACCATACACTAATTTTGTTTTTTATCAGTTGACACAAGAAGTTTTATTTCAATCACAAAAAATATAAAGCAATCACAGAATTTCAGTTTCATTTCATCTTTATTTGGCTCAGTTCAAGTATTATGGAAAGCATAGATTATTAAATTCCATTTTAAATGTTAGTATATATGGCATTGTTGTTGACAAATTGTTAGGATAAGATCATATATTAATATGGTACCGTATAATGGGTAGTGAAACCAATCACTATCCTGTTAACAACAGAGAAGAGCATCAGTTGATAATATAGTTAGTCAATTTGCAATCAACATCGCTGATTATTTAATGCTGTAATTAGTTTCAAACTCCGTATGATGGGCGACAGGCGACTAGGGCATGCAAGTTTTGTTCTATAATAAATGGCCCCAATTTACGTAAGCCCAATTAATGCAGTTTCGATACAAGGCCCAATTTAATAGCCTTTCCACTTAACAAGTTACTCCCTCCATCCGTTCATAGTAATAGAGTCATTTTATCATTTTGGTACGTTCCATAGTAATAGTCATTTCCCTTTTTAGTAAAAGTCAACACATTTTCCCACATCTACTTTACTGTCTCTTACTTTATTCTCTATTCATCTCTCTATCTTTTTCATTTTCCACTTTATTCTCCCTTTACTTAACTCACCTAACACAATTTTTCTTAATCTCCATGCCGAAAAGAAACGCCTCCATTATTATGGAACGGAGGGAGTACTTATTAAATTGTTCTTGTTTAGTAAGGAGCAACTAAATGGCATCCCAAACCCAAAATGTCACATTAGTTGTTGAGAGGAACGTGTAAACTCCAAGCATAATAAGTGAATTAAATAAATTTTCAACTTCCAGCCTCAGATTCATATATATATATATATATATATATATATATATATATATATATATATATATATTCATTTTTCAAGATTTGTGGCTACTCATAGAACATTATTTATTACTCCTATTTTTTTATGAATAAATGAATTTAAATTTAAAGATTGCACCATAGAGGGACTCAAACTTGAGGAAGATAAGTGATGAAATGTATCCCAAAAGTACAATTACAACATTTGACATTACTGACTTACCAAATACGCACAGTATTTATCAAATTTCCATAACAAAGAAGAAATGAATGCAAACCAGCTATTATTTCATCTTTTCCACTACCAACAAACACATGAACACAACACTTCAATTCTACATCAAAATTCTTCCCATTGCTACTGATTCAACAACTAAGACACTAAGCACCGTATACTATAACTTCCAACGGATTATTCTCCCTATAAACATAAAAAGAGCACAAAATTCATAGCAAAAATAAAAAAAAGTAAAAAAAATCAGCAAGAAATCAAGAAAGATAAAAAAAATTTAAAAATATAACTACATCATCTTGCAATAAGGCCACTGAACCTGAGCGGCCCTTTCTGCTTGAGTAGTATCTTGAGCTGCGCCTTCTGACACTCCAATTTGCTCCCCAAATGCTTACTACTTGTGCAACCGATCGCTCTCACCACCTTTGGAAACTCCACAAACCCCTTTATCCCTCTCTTTATATGCGGATTCTCAGCCTCCTTCGTCGTCAAACAATTCCTCTGATCATCTCCATTTTTTATTTGGAGCTGGGAGAGCTTCTCCTCGAGGAAGAACTTGGCGTCGGAGAGCTTCATCTGCAGGCGCTCCTCGCGGATGACCTCGGCCGTGCGCAGCATCTTCCTCTCCTCCTCCATGTCTCTCTTCATCTTCGCCATCTCGGCCTTGTGGGCGGAGAGCTCCGCGGAGAGGTCGTGGCAGGCGCGCTGTAGCGCCTCCCGGGCGCGCCTCTCCTCGGCCAGCTCCCGTGCGAGGCGCCTGTTGAGAGACTCCATCTTCTTGCGAGCTTTGCGCTCAGAGTCCATGTGCGGCTTGATGAAGGGTAGGTCGGAAAAGGAGGCTGTGATCTTGCGGGATGATATAGGGAGGTGGAGCGTGTGGATTTGGGTGTGATCTTGTTGTTGGTGGGAGATATAAAAGGGATTCTCATAGAGTTTCCAGGTTGGGGAGATCGGGGTGGGAGGGAAAGGTGGTTCCACTTCCATCACCATTGTCATCATATCTCCCCCATTCTTGCACACCCTTTCTTCATAATATATTATGGTTTTTTTTAGCTTGGGCCTTGGGTGTTGATGTGAAGAGTAGGGCCGACTAAGATGGATGAAAATTCTTATTTGGAAGATTAAAGTAAGAGACATGTATCACATGCAACGCTTGTTGGAATTTAATGAGATTCGATGGTGGGAGGTGGACGTCGCCGAATTGTATACATTGCTGAATTGTCTTGTTTTAATCTTTTCAATACAATACAAAACACATACATTAATGTTATTTCTAGTATTGTAAAGACGAGTGACTTTAACTAATAATATGTCACAAAATAAATAGTAGGACTAGACAAAGATTTGAAGTAACTGCTTATATATATGTAGTGACTCTTAAATGGTGCTGTTGGTGATGGGTCTCACTCACATGCTTTAGTGTGAGTTAACTTCACGTGGAAAAGGTGAATGTGCTTTCGAGATGCATACACAAACCACACATGTGTCTCTTTTGATTAGTTTTTATTGATATTGAACAATGATGAGTAAATTATACTCCCTCTCCCAAGGTAGTCGGAGTATTTTTTTAGGCAACGGGATTTAAGAAATTGGTGTGTTTAAAGGTTAAAGTGAAGATAGTAAAATAAGAGAGAATATGACTCAACTAACTTAAGACGGAAGGAGCAATAAGAATTGATGAATTCTAATTGAGCTGAATGCAAATCTTTGAACAATATACTGTATATGCCTAGAGTCTGAATTAAATGTAGTAGTAAGTCATTTTGTAGGACAGGTGGATCTATTTTCTGAGGGATAAGAATAGTGAGTCCAATACAGAATGCGCAGTCTGATTAATTCAGTTATTGTACTTGATAAAATATTAACTTTATTATGTGGGTAGCTTGGGACTGAATCTATTAGTATTCCATTAATGTTGTGGAGTAATAATTAAAGTTTAGTTAAACTAATAAAAAGAGGTAATACAGTGGAAAAATGGGGTGTCGAACGCAATGCATGTAATGATTGTAGCGTTTCACTTTAACCACATGGGATGCTCCGCTGCTGTGTCACCTTCCAGGGTCCCTCTCCCTCTATCCAACCACCTACTATTTCACACAATCTTAACTAAGTTTATATCATATGTGGCATGGGGCGACCTCAACTATAGTCTATATATCCACTCTTACGAATACTACCATTAGTCATTACTGTCTAATTTCATCAAATATAAACACATCAGTTTTAGTTTCATATATAAAATGAATAATTTTATCTTTTAAGTCATGGACATGAAGCATTGGTGGGGCAAATGACCCTAAAAAATTTATAACCTTGCTACTTTTTTTTTAATCAAATTTACTTGAATTTCTCCAATAAATGCCCCTTCTCAATATTTCAATTTTTTGTTTATAATATATTTTGTCCCTCCCACACCAAACATCAATTCCGGGATCCGGCGTCCCTGTGGAAAAGGGTTATAATTAACCGTATCTTTAGATCATAATTAAATCGATAAAACTTCTTATTATAACTTCAATACACGAATCTTTCTATTTATGTATGAATCATAATTGCGAAAAGGCGAAAACATGGCCAAACACATATAGAGCCATAGAGGTAGTGGAGAACTAGAGTGTCCCCAACGGCCAATGGGTATACCAATTCATAATTAAGTCCAATAATGCAACAAATAGATTAATACAAAAGAAATGAGTGATGTTGATAACTTTATAATTTAATTGGCAATCACTTGAAACATCAATATTTCCTCAATCTTTATCATTACAAAACACCAATTCGATCGTGTGAAAGTGTAGGCTCCTTCGCACATCAATCAAAATAAAGGGAATTTGGTCATTAATTTTGGGTTTTAAAATATAAGTCTTGTACTATTCATGTGACAATTAAGCATCTCAAAATTTTTACCACAATTTTCACGGGCTACCATATATTTATTTATATTGTAATTATAAAATTAAATAAATAATTAAAAATTACTTGACTAAACTAAAAAAGCACATAATAAAATTTGTGTCTGCATATGTACTCCCTCCGTTTCACTATAGTTGAGTTGAAACTTTTTGGCACGGAGTTTTAGAAAGTAATGTTGGGTGTGTTAAATAAATAGATAAAAATAGTAAGAGAGAGGAAAAGGTAGAGTGAATAAAGTATAAAGTGAATAAAGTAAAAAAGAGAAAAAAATGACCATATTTGGAAACGACTCAACTATGAAGAAACTTCTCGAAATGGTAAAATGACTCAACTATAATGAAACGGAGGGAGTACTATCCATATATGGTGTGTACTTGTTAACACTAAAAACCATTGTTTAACTTGATATACATACACAACAACTTGTAACAAATAATATTATCACAAATATTAAATCTAAAAAGGAAAAGAGAAGGGCCAACCCCAACAAAGTCGGGGCACCATACAATTCTGCTATCATTATGCGATTGTAGCCTATAGGCCTTACAATCCACACAAAATGCATTGGGTTTCTGCCTTGCTAATTTTCACTTCCCCTACCTTATTTTTTAGTACTAAAACAAAGGAAAAAAAATTTGATCCCTTAAAAGTTAGTAACTCCCTTATTCTTTTCATTGTTCGGCACATGTGCAAGAGTAGATGTAGGGCAGTGCTTGATGAAAAAGAGGTTGAATTGTTTGGACTTTGGAGTTGTAAGTAGAAAAGCTAAATTCAAGTTGGCAGAGACAAGAAGTGAAGTAGTGGGGCTAAAGAATATGAAAGAAGTACTAGCCTTGACGTTGACGCTGGGCTACCTCGTCTGAGCTTAATTATTAGATTCGATATTATTAGCCCATTTAAATCATTTGTGTGTATATCAACAAAAATTACTTTCGCTGGCTTTAATAGAGTATTAGCCTAGTTGTTACACTTGATTGTGCACTCAGAAATATTCAAGAAGAGCCTTTACCAAAACAATGCAATCTCATCTTCCCAAACAAATCTGACAAAAAACTCCCTCAAAAAAAGAAATAAAGAAACATACTAACCATAAAATAGCTATACAGTTGCAATGGACAGTTGAACATTTAGAAAAACAACATTTGGACTGAAAGAAGAAAGCATAAATTTGCATTTGTAACAGATTCAAATTAAAGTTAAAGTTGGAGCTGAAGCTGCGGATTATTTTGGGTTATGGATCTCCAGAAGCAACCATTCTTGTCTCCGTAACTTTTCACTAGCTCCAATGAATGCTCAACGCTCAACATCTGCAGAGACGAAGCCTTACGTAGGAGTCGATGTGGCAGCTTCTTCATACCTTCACACCAATTGATAGACAACCGTGTGAGGCATGGCATCACGGAGAAGGTCACAGACTCCTCTTCTTCCGCTGTTATGTCCTCCCACTCCCACCATTTGTGGCAGCCACTAAACGTCAGCCCCTTCAGTTTAGGGAACACAACAACATCATCGCTTGATGAAAAAGAAGAAGAAGACGAAGTTTCTACTCCCAAAAGCTCCCTTCCCACCAACTTCATTTCTGTTATTTGCTTAATGTAGAGAACTTCCAAGAAAGGTAGTTTCCCCATAGGTGGCAATGACACCACCTCACTTAACTCAATGAGAGTAATCTCTTTCAACAAGTTGAGTGGCGACGGCATCCAATGTGGAAGTCTGGACTCTGGAGCCTCTAAACCCCCATATTTTCAGTTTTTGCAGCTTCTGATTCGGCTGCAGAGCTTCTATTATGTCTATCCACAACAATGATGCTGGTGACAACTCCTTTTCATCCATGAGCTCATCACAGAACTGTACATCGAGTCTTTGGATGTGCGTCTTGCTCCTTAGATCTGCTTCTCGAGCATCCTCAACCAACTCCTCCACATCACTTGAACTACTAGCGTGGATTTCCAATTTTAGAGTTCCACTAAGATGGCTGAAGTGTTTTAACAATCCCAACTTGTTGCATTCACTTCCTCCATGGAATGAACTCAATCTGTGGAGACCCTTTAGTTGAGTTAGACCCTGAGGAAAACGACGACATGCAGGAGTGTGCTCGATTAGAAGGTGCTGCAGGCTTTCGAGCGTATGGAACCCTTCGGGAAGTCCAGAGAGATCACTGCAGCACTCAATGTTCAAGATATGTAATTCAAGCAATCTACACAAGCTCTCTGGTAACTCCTTTAACTTATTGCCACTTACATCGAGATGTCTCAAGTGAACCAAATTCCCAATTTTATTCGGAATCTCTTCCAGGGAGCAGCATGTTAATAAAAGAGTATGCAGTTTAAGCAAACTACACATGTTCTCTGGTAACTCGGTTAATTTTTCATTGCTACTTAAGTTAAGGTGTCTCAAATCGACCAAATTGCCAATTTCAGCTGGAATCTCTTTAAGAGAACAACATGCCAACATAAGACTTTGCAAGAAATGAAGCTTACAAATGATTTTGAGGTCTTCCATGGAAACTTTCGAACCACTTAATTTCAACCATCGCAAGTGAATCAACCTCTCCATTCCTTGTGGCGGAGGACCAAACAATCCCCATTTAATTCTAAACACCCTAAGACTTGTAACGCAACCACATATATTTGTAGGTGATCCTTCTCCCCAGAATAAGCTACGATATTCTTTGGCCTGAGAAACTAATAAAGGGTCACACATTTGACAGCCTCTCTTTGTAACTTCAGCAGCCTCCACTCCACCATTATTCTTCCTAACAAATCGAGCAAAATCATGCACTATATCATGCATTTTACACCATTTTATCTGTTCCCTCGAGTCATAACTTATCTCAAAGTCTTGAAACAAAGAACTCATTGCCAACTTGTTGAAGTACTCTCTTCCTTTAAGTTCCACTCCACCATTTTCACTAACAGAGCCTAGGTAACCTAACGCCATCCACTCTTCTATCAATCTCTTAACATTAATTTTCAAATCTTTAGGATAGATGGCACAATATAAAAAACAACGCTTGAGAGTAGGGGACAACTCATTGTAGCTCAAAAGTAAATGAGGAAAAAGCTCCACGTCTGCCTTCTCCAATTGCCACATTTCACTCTCTAGTACATTTTCCCACTCTTCCAAGTTGTCCTTGAATTGTAGAAGACTTCCCAAAACATTTGCAGCAAGTGGCAAGCCCTTGCACCTCCTAGCTATTTTATGACCAACATCCTCGAATTCTCGACATTCCTCGTCACCTCTTCCGGAAAGGGATATGTGACGCAACAATCTCCAACACTCTTCATCAGTAAGTTGTTGTGGGAAGTAAATGTCACTGTCTTTGGTGCCCATCATCTTAGCCACCCTTTTATTTCTTGTTGTCACCAAAATTTTACTAGCTTGTGCACCATGTTTGAGATTGACTTTTAAGAGCTCCCATTTGTTGTAGTCTTTGTCCACACATCATCGAGGACAAGAAGGAACTTCTTTCCCTTAATAGAATCTCTTAATTTGTGCAATACCAAATCTAATTGGTTGGTATTTGGAGGAATATCTCTTTTCCCACACTATCAACAATCCCTCTCGCAATCCAATCCACATCAAAGGGATCGGAAACACATATCCAAATTCTTAATTCGAAACAATCCTTTACTTGAGTATCATTATAAACAAGTTGAGCAAGGGTTGTTTTACCGATTCCCCCCATACCAACTATCGACATAATTTGCCAATCGCCACCATTGAGCATCAATTTCCTCACTAAGAAATTCCTATCTTCATCCCGTCCACATACTTTCTCGAGTTCAATTGAAGATGTGGATTGAACTCGCCACGATTTAGGTACATGATCATTTGGCGGAACAGGCAGAGACATCACAAAATTAAAATCATCTTTCTCCTTCAAACTCTGATCAAGTCTAGCTTTCACATTTTGTATTTTCTTTGCAGTATCACGATGAACAACAACTTTCTTAAAACATAAACATGAAGATGGAATGAGGGAGCAGCATACCTTTTGCTTATGTTTAAGAATATCATACTTCCATTCATCCAAAATGTCGTCCATGTCATAAGCAGTATCTTCAAGCTTTTTCAGCCAATTTTGAACACTTTGATCCGTCACTCCTCTTTTTTCTGCATCATCTAGCACATCTCTAATTGTCTTAAGCTTGTTGGAAAGACCAACAACCTCTTTCTTCACGCCTCTAACCAAATTCACTTGGTAATGAATTTGATCTTCTATTGTAGCTGTGATTCTATCTGCCACAATTGAAATTATTGCATCCACCATTATCACTACACTGTCCCCTTTTTTCCTCTGTTTTTTTCTCTGATATTTTTGTGTTCGATGGTGGATCTCAATTCATTATAAGTGAGATTAAATTTTACAATTAATTATGGGTATTCCATGTGTCCTCTTTAGCAAAGTCAACAAAATTGAAGCTATTTCGCAGCAAGGCGCTAGCAAAGTTGTCTTCACCATTTCGTCAACATTGTCGGCGTAACTATTCTGCAATAGATTTTTGTCTTGCACAATGCATCACTCTGATGTGCTTTTTTGTTAAACTATGAAATAAACTTCTCAAATCACATTTTTCAATAAGTGTATCAGACAATTTATTAATTTTACATTCTATTATAAAATTAATATATAAAATCAGAACTTATATTTCATAAATTTTTCTTGCTCATTTCTTTCACGTATCTTAAAACTTACGTCGAATTAAAGTAAGTTTACGAAAAAATAATTAATTTAGTTAAATTTTTCTGCTTTTAAAAAAACACCGTATATTTCGTATATGTCACATGTCATAACGTTAAAGCTTTATTTCACTCTCAACAAATCTCGTTAAAATTGAAAATGTATATTATTCATGTATTAAATAAAAATTGCAATTACTCCCTCCGTCCATGAAATGTTATCCAAGTTCGATATGACACGAGTTTTAAGAAATGTGAAAAAAAATAAATGGAAAAAATTAGTGGAATGTAAGTCTCACATTTATATATTATTTTTATAATAGAATGTGAGTGTAATGAGTTAGCTGAAAATAAAGTCCATTTACTAAAAATGGAAAAAAAAAAAAAACAAAGTGATTCACGAACCCCGAAATAGCAGTGGATAAGATATGGTACTTATATTAACACTTTAAATATTGGAAAAGTTTTGTTGATGGTTCTAGACTCTAATGAGTTAAATATGAGCTACTATAAAATAGAATCACTCTTAAATGAAATCTTACAGTGTCCATGGGTCTAGAAAAAATATGTTGCAGTCCCTATCTCTTCCTCACACGAAAACAGAATTATAAAATAAAATTAAGTTAAAATCTACGATAAAATGCAAACTCATATATTGTACAAACTCCAAACTTGATCTGGACATTGAAAAATGTCAACAGATGATAAAATTACATCAACACAAAATGTCAATACAACATCAACCGGACATTGAAAAATGTCAACAGATGATAAAATTACATCAACACAAAATGTCAACACAACATTAACCGCTGACACTGTGTTGACATTTTCTGTTGATATAATTTTATCATCTGTTGACATTTTCTGTTGATATAATTTTATCATCTGTTGACATTTTTTAACGATCCAGATCATAGTTTAAAGTTTGTAAAGTATTTAGAGTTTGAATTTGATCACATTCCTGCGTAATAAACATTAGTAACAAATTTGCCTCATATGCATATTCAATATGCAAGCCAAAACTTGTAATCTTTTTCCCTCTTATTTCTAATTCTCACTTCATTTATTTTAAATGGTATATTGACATTCAATGCTTCGAACTATTTTATACAGATTTCTCGATTCATATGCAATGAAACAGTATCACAATTAAAAATTATACAGCTGATCACCAAATACACAAAAAATACCATAAATGGAAATGCACCGACACACACGGGAAATCATTTGCTTACATAATAAAATAAGCAAATCCCACTATCCGGACCACAATCAAGTTCAACCCTACATGCGTGGTATTAGAATTCCCAGCTGTAATAATCAATAATGGATTGGAAAATATAATTTCAAATCTTCACCATCACCAATAATGTGTTGATGTAGCATAACAATGAGTCACTGTATCCCAAAACAATGTGAAACTTCACCACAGCAATGCTGTAGATCCACTAATCTAACATTCACCATCTACTCTCAACACAGAAGTAAGAATGAAAGGACACCAAACTATAATGAAAGACAAATCCAAGTACCAAACAGAACACCATTCTTGGATAAAAAGAAGTTGGATTTGAGGGGAAATCTGCAAATTGGCTAATCATACTGTACGGATCTCAAGTCCAATGTAAATGGTTCCATATCAGTGGTTTTTAATCCAACACAATACCTGCATTCATAGCTCATACAAAGAGCTAAAGGATTTAAAATCCTTTAATAAGCAACTGTGGATTCACTAGAAGAATCTAATTGTAATCTATAACTGATATATGAGCCAGAGCCCGTGTCAAAAATCAATCATACAACGACTAAAGAAACGCTGATCAACGAGATTTATAACACAGCAAACGTTATTCTCTAGGGTTCTCGACTAATCATTTTCTTCAACAAAATTGACAGGATTCAATCCAACTTGTGAATTTAAATTCTAGTGTTTATGTATATATAAGCCATGGCGACAAATGAAAGTAAAAGAGAAGAGAAAAGATACACAGAGGAAGAACTAGACAACCTGTATAAGGGGGAGAGCATTCATCACTATGAGGATGCAAATGGTACATCCTCTCACAACTCAAACTCGTCTTCAAGCTTCAATTGCTCCGCGGCAGCTTCTTCCTCTTCATCATCAATCACAAAATAAGGATTATGGACCTCAGGCCTGAACTTGTATCCTGTGAAGATATAGAATGCCAAGGTAGCCAACTCCCCCGCAACCACGCTGGTCCAGAAGTACTTGTACGATGTAATAGTTTCGAGAGCATAGACTACAACCCTAGTGAAGTAAATGTAGCATATGACCACGATGTAATACTGCCTAAACAAAGTGAGCTTCATCAAATTCACCGCAGCCTTGCCATCAGTCTTGGCCGCCTCGCGCAAGTTCTTGATCGACCAAACAATGGGGAAAAGCACGGCGCAGCAGCAGATGACATCTACGAGCAAGAACACCTGCTTCCACGCGATCCAATCCGCCCCAAACGGCCCTGTCTCATCAATCACAACCTGAGCTATGTTGGCGATAACCTGAAGGGGAATCACAATCATCAAAACCTTCTTCTCCTTATCCTGTAAATACGGCTTCAGAAACGACCATCCAGTTCCGATCAAAACGATCAAGGAGAACAACGTGATGCCCTTCAAAAAACTGAATATGTAAAACAGCACATCCCAACCGTGCGCCGATCCGGTGCGCTTAATATACGATTTGTCCTCAGCCTCACACAACAAATTCAACGTCTTCAGCAATACCACAGCCAACATAAAGAAATGGATTCCAAAAACAGTCGATCTCTTCTTGTACAAGACATTGATCCAAAGGGCGGCCATAATGAAATAGATGAGGGAGAGCAGGAAGTAAACCCTAGGAAGAATTGTTTTACCAGCAGAGAGATAATCGCGGCGGTTGGATCTGCCTCCTTCCAAATTGTACATCGCGGAGCGGACGTTCATGGAGACCTTGAGCTGCGGAAGGCAGTTGGCGAAGATGAGCGTGTACTGATCGGCGGAGGACTCGGCGTAGGAGAAATTGAAGGCGGAGGCGGAGGGGGAGGAGAGCTGATCGAAGATGAAGACGCGCTTGATGGCGTCGGATCTGAGGACGCAATTGATCTGCGCATCCTCGATTTGCTGGAGGACGTGCGCCCAGGCGTCGATGGTGCAGAGGAAGAAACCGACCTTGGAGAGCTCCGGCGGGTCGGGGGTGGATCCGGAGAGGGAGAGGTGGGAGACGTTGAGCTCGAGCTGGCCGCGGTGGGTGAAGCCGAACTCGTCGAGGAGGATTAAGGGGCGGGCGTCGGATCGGATCTGGGTGGAGCGGATCTCGGCGACGGAGAAGGAGGCGGAGGCGAGGAGGGTAAGGAGGAGGAGGAGAGGGAGAGACATTTCTGAGTCGGGTCGGATCTCAGTCTCTCGGGTCGAGTGGAGTTAACACTAGAATGGAAAGGAAATGGCTGTAGATTTGATGGTTGGGGTTTATTTAGCGATTATTCCTCTCTCCGAAGCTTCCTTCAAATTCAAGTCGTATATAAATATTAAGATTAAATATTCCAATTTTATTTTTCACAATATTTGAATTTTCCAAGTCAATAGTCTTGCCCACTATATCACGTTATATATAGTGCAATAAATTTCAGGATCATGATAGTAAATTAGAATGAATATACCAGATATATCTTGCTTATACGGATAAAGTTAAGATTGCTTGTGTGTTTTAAACGTGTGTGAGAAATGGAGTAGTATAATTTATGCTTATTTATATGTAAAAAATCAGGATAATTTATGCTCATGCTCGTATTTAATGATATATATGTAATTATATAGAAATAAAATTATATTCAAATTTTAATTGGTTGCACAGTCTGTCGAGAGTTTTCTTAAAAACTCAGATGTTTTCATAACATTGTAATCAAGACATTTGTCAAGGAGTGTAGACTTTAAAACAGGTCAATAAATAAAAGGTGAATGACAGATGGAGTTAGAAATTGGAGTCGGTCGGCGGCGGATTAGTGGGTAGGGGCGGAAACCACGAGGATGATGTTGATAACTCAATTTCATTATGATACTATTTAATATACTAGTAGTATTTATACAAATAAATTGTACTAGTAATCAATGTTCAGTGGGACTAACGAGATGATGTAGATTAATTTCTAATATGATAGTATTGTACTATTGTTTATCACTTCGTGCATAAAATTACATAAAGTATGATAATTAATACCGGCTGGGCAAATATATTGTACTATTCCTTATTTTATCTAGTCTCAATTTATAAATAGTGAGAGGCTATTTCGTCAACTATTTGAGTTGAGCAAAACTTAATTCTTTGCTCAGCGTATTAATGGCGGTAGAAGTGGAATAATCGATGGTTCTACTTTCCTCAATAGTCAACTTGGTGATATATAGATTATATAGATACACTAAGATAAACTGTTGATTGGGCTTATAAGAAATTACTAACCAATTTTCATTTTCTTTATAAATCGATTATTCAACTTTAAAGAATAAATTAATGGCCTATCAGCCTATGTAACAAATGGAAACATTCATATTCCTTGGCGCCGGTTTGAAGTGGTTACATTATTTTAAAAATCATGTTAATAACTTTCCAATAAAGTAATTACTACAATTTACCGATATAATTAAGGACTGAATTTTCACGCTCAACCATAGTTCATGTATCTTTTTGGCCGTATTTTGCCGAACTTTTAACTTGCTAATTGTTGCATAGGCTTTAAGTATATATACATTTGCAAGTTAATATTAGGTCAACAAAACCCTCATGTCCCAAGTTGAGAGTAAGATAACCACCTAACTTAAGCAATTCATAATTAGGAAGAGATATATTAGCAAGTACTAGTAATTAGAAACTATAGAAGATAGAGATAAATATGTAAATTAGAATAGAGAAAGATATATTTCTCTCTGTAAATTAGAATAGAGAAAGATATATTTCTCTCTTATAAAAGGAGTCCCTTCGTGTATTCTAAATCAATTCATTATGATATTCGTAGTTCCTGATACAATAGAGGAAACTTACATTTTAAACGTTTCTTATAAATGTTGAAATATAAATTAATAATCCTCTTATTAACGGTATAATTTTGAGGTAAACGTAACAAGAAAATGATATCACAATTTTTTTGGAGTATATTTATTAGTACAGTACTTCTTTATGTTTTCCCATATGATTTAGGGTGATGCTTAAAATCAAGAATATTTCCATAAAATGTGTTTCTTCTTCTCCACTTGAGAGGTGCATTTTACATGCTTTTATCACTTATATACTGTATTGTATTTATGACCTTCAGGTATGAATTTGTCACTTGCCAATTATGTCACTCAATAAAATTTCCACCTTGTTACTAGTATTAAACTTTCTAAAAAACTGTATTTTTTCTATGATGAAGTTCTAGAATCAAGATACGTAGAAGATGATCGAATGAGTAAATAATTCAAGCAAAGACATAGCTTAGGAATAATTAGATCTTAGAAACATCAACTTGTGCATCAACATCTGTAACATGAAACAAATTTCAATTCTAACGAAACAGAACATATACTACTAAGCAGATTCCAAATATTTCATAAGCATTTAGTTTTTACATCACACGACTAAACTATCATTAGCCACCAACACCAAATAATCATAATTCATATAGATTTGTGAATACCTTCATAAAATTCTCTGTCTAAAATATAATAGATCTTCATTGAGAAAATGTAATAATATACGTATTATTTAAATATTTAAATAATGTAATTATGTTTTTTTTGGTATTTAATCAATATAAATTAAAGTTATTGCATTTATTTACAAATAATAAAAAATAGAGTTAAATACTAATATGAAAAAAAGGAAATAAAAAATCAAGTTCATGATTTCAGATTCGATTGAGCATAATTAAACAGTTTGAGGCTTGTCTCATGGAATAACACTGCTCAAATAAAATACATTGTGAAAAGCAGTAACAACACCTTTGGAGAATGTGTTTGTGAAAGGATTTAAGCGTGAATTTTAAGTCTGGATATGTACGAAAATATACTTATCAGAATCATCGATTTTATAGTTCATATTTCTTTGATTTATTTGTCTCATTGTTTTATTAATTTTATACTATGTCGCATATGTGTTGGGGTTGGGGCACTATCAAAATATTGAGAGTTAGGTAGTAAAATATTAGGAGTAGTTGAATTCGAAAAATAGGCATTTTAATTTTTAATTAATTAGCTCAAGGTGTCGTAATTTCAGCCGTCGCTCAACATTTCCCTTCTCCGAAATTCCTAATCTTTCCTTCACTTAATCTTGGCTTCTGCATTTGGAACCCTAAGATCACAGAAGCTGAGGCCGGATCACCGTTGCGGTGACAAACAGTGTTGCTGCGTGGAATTGGTCTCTATCTACTTGCGACTAAATTGAATTTTTGGGCTTTCGACATTGATTTCCCCGATCAGGTAACTTCTGATCTTCTTCTCACCTTACCTTTCTGCATTTCAATTTTATTTTACTTTTGTCTAACTGTGAATAGCTATTTAAAGTGGAATTCATGTTATTCGGTTGATTTTCGAGTTGTATGTATGATTGATTAAATTTATGTAGATGACTTTCATGCTATTTGAGAAATCATTTGATATTAATTCGGTTATGGTGATTATATGCCCACCCTGTGCACAAGTCTTCGTTTCTAGAGCTCATAAAATCCGAGTGTAGGTAGAAAAACTAAAACTTTTGGATAATCTTATATCTTGTCAAAGCCGTAAATGTTCCCTTTTTTACTTATCTGATTCATTACAAAGATATTTTAATTCACTAAAGCTTAACTTCATACCATAAGGATTCAACCGAGCTTGAGCTCTGACTATTATGTTGGCTTTGTTGTGTTGTAGCCCTATTTTTGACAAAGTATAGAAAATAATATAAGTTGTGTATGCTGTTGTTGCATAGAATGTCCTCTTTTCATGTGTCATTGTGTAATCACTGAAGCAACGTTAATTTCCAAATTCAGTTAAGAACTGATTATCCATATAAGAATCCTGCTGATATCTCTTTGATGATTAAATCAACCCTATTGAATTGTGCTGTAGGTAGTCCTAACTTGGGATAAAAAGGTGTCTATTTTTCCAAATTCCTTCTTCCGTTGACATTTACAATTCTTTTGGTTGAATATTCGGTTCTGATATGTTCCTAGAAATGGAGAATTCAAATTCAGAAGATCTGTGCTGCATGGAGCCAAATGTTGAGGGAACAATTGATGATCCAGCTTCGACAAGCTCATCCTACAGCCTGTTGGGCCGTCACGCAAGTGGTCGTCACGTGGTGGGGGGCATTCAAGGTATGTAATAGTTATAAATCTTGTCATATATGATTAATTTGAAAGTATGTTTGAATACATGCTTTTCTTTGAATTTCTGAAATAGGCATTCAAGATTTGACCTTATCATGAGTTTAGTTCTTCGCCTCTTTTTATCATGCTGATTTAGAATTTAAGAATATGTGTGTATGCGCGCACAAGTGTGTGTTTGTACTACATGATTTTGGGCTCATGTTGTGTTTCAGTGACTAGTGCTGATTTTTGTAGCTCCTTGATGATATATTAGAGCTGAACTATTACTTGATGCATAGATGATGGACATTATGTGTTAACTTTTTGCAAGGAAACAAAATGCTTCTGACCACTCTTTGATAAATCATCAATGGGCTATGTAAAAAAGATTAAGTCATTAACAATCACCAATAATGTCTCCTTACTAAGAATATGTATTTATGAACTTGAAAAAGAATTTTCCTTCTATACCCGTATTTACTAATGTGAGAATAAAAGGTTGTCAATTCAAAGAGCAGCAAGTAGGTTATCTTAAGGAAAACAGAATTTGGTGCATTTTTAATTAAAAAATAGAATGAAATATTTAACGACATCTTTTTGCAGTATCGAGGAATGATTAAAATCTTGAAATGTTAATTTTAAAAATAAAATATACAGTTAAAAATTGAGTTTTGGATGTTAAATCTGGATATTTGTTGTAAGAATATCTTGAAATTTAATATGGGGCGGACTTTATTGTAATTGGAAGACTGTGTCAAAACCCTTTCTGATATTGTTATTTGCAGTATTGGTACATAAATAGGTGATGCTTTTGGGTCTAAGTAATCATGAATAATTGAATACAATATTGTTTACCTAGTATACATGCTAGCTCACTTGTTTTACTTTTATCTTAAATTTTGATGTCTAAAGTGTAATATTTTCTTTTTCAGTCAATCAGTTCTATGGCGCAAATTTTTTGCTTCTGGTAGCTTATATCACGAGGAGGAGAATTATGTGCTTCATCGCGTAGCTATGCCAATTTGGTTGTTATGGGGTGTTAGTGTTTGAAAATCCATTTCTTAAATTATAGTCTTGAAATAGGCTCCTATGCTTTGACAAGTGATTTGTGAGGAATATAACATTGCTACTGAAAGTCTGAACCTAGTGGTTGACATGGCTATTTGTTCTTGTTCTACATTATTTCCCTCAATCGATTTTATTTTTTTTCTGAATTTTGGATATCTTAGCAGTGTGTTTGTTATGCTGCCGTCCTTCATATTCCTTCCTGCTTCAACTGTTTGCCCATCTCACTGTACTGATTCTCTCCCTCTGATTTTTAGCTGCTGACGTCATATTGTGGAGGCGTTATCGGGTTTCATTTGGCTTAGTTGTCACCACATTATCCTGGCTATTAATCGAGCGCTCAGGGATACCATTTTTATCCCTTTGTTCAGATGTGTTGCTGATTATAGTTGTTCTATTATATCTTCAGGCAAACTATGCCGAATACAGAAATAAGTATGATTCCTTCAACTTTTGTGTCCCACATTTCAATTTTGTTGTGTCTATAATGAGTCGTCTGATATCTTTCTGTTTTTGGTTGCCAGACAACTTCCTACATTACCGGAACTAATTCTATCAGAAGAGATGGTAAACAATGCTGCTGCATCTTTTCGTGCCAAAGTGAACTACATGCTGCTCATGGCTCATGATATTACTCTCGGCAAAGATTTCAAACTTTTTTTCAAGGTTAGCTATGATTGATTTATGAAGATTGAAAGTAGATGATCAAATTAGTGAATGACTTCCCATGTCTTTTTCGTGCCCTTCTCATCTATCTTTTCACCCCATAGTTGGTAGAATGATACTAATAAATTTGCTGAGTGAATTCCAATGCTACTGGAGGATACAGAGAAAACAACAAAGTCAAGACTTCTCTACTTAGTTATTAGCTCATATAAATGTTCTGAGTTAGCGATAGTACTATGATATGTTTTGTGCCATCTCCCTCTTTGAGTGTTGGTTTGGGGGTGGTCCGGTTGATGGGCGACTTGGAAAGAAACCATAAAAGTCCTGGAAGAACTTAGTCCAGATAAGCTCATAATTGGATTGTCTTCTGATACCATTATCCTTTGTTCATTTCCCCTTTTTATTACTATTCCATTACTTATTTCAATCAAGTCACCGAAAATGCAGACACCAAAAGAAATAATTAAGCTTCCACTACTGTAACTCCTTTAATTAGCCAGAGTCATTACTCTCTCGAATGATCCCAAACTGCAGTCTCATTCTGGATATCATATGTCCAGAAGTAATATAACCTTGATTCAGGTGAATTGGGTATGCAAAACCTAGTTCAGTTCTTGAGAAAAACTAATGTTTTGATATTATGTTTTCGTTAAACTAGATAGTTCTTATTGTGTTTACGATCTCCAGCTTAAAGTAGCAGGTATCATATTGCTTAATATCTCCACCTACTGCTCAAGTAAATTTCTTAAATTTTGTGGAATTACAGAGGAATCTTGCGCTCGGAACAGGGCACTCCATAAAAATGGTCGACATGTATGAGTGCAAATGACATGGTTTTGATCTAGTTTAGCACTTTTACGTATTATTTTTCACTGATGTCGATTCTCTTGTAATATGATGTTGGCACTTTTAAATTGATTTTTTTTAGCGCAAGACACCTCTATTGGATACTGTGGATCTTGTTAACCCTGAAAGGAACATTGTCTACTACTTCTGGCTAAAATATGAAATAAGATGAAACAATAAACATATGCAAATTACTTTCATGGTAAGTAGTAACCAATGGGCTTATACCCGTGGCAAGAGAGTTGTCCAGTGCTATGGGCTAAACATGTCAAATAACATGATTATGCAAAACTATCCAAGATAGCATGTCTCTGGTATCTACTCTGAAATAGGCATGTGGCTTTTACCATCCATGTTTTATCCAACTTAATTGGTATGATGAAATTTTATGCTTTTATGCAACAATGCTTCTGCTAGCTGGTTCATTTGGAAGAAGTGAAATTCATGACCTTTGTAAAACTTGCAGGTCGTGATTGCTCTATGGCTCTTGTCTGTGATCGGTAGCTTGATATCTTTTGCCACTCTTTCCTATATAGGTATAGCTGTTTGTCCTTGGTATATTTGCTCGGTTTTTATTCTCTACTGTAACTTCTCAGTTTCTTTTCTTCTTGCATCCGTCGATGTTGCTATTCATGCTTCATCTTACATAAACTATTGGAAGAAAATATGACGGAGATGTAGGGGCGTATGTATGGGTTGTGGATTTTGATTCAAGCATTATGTTTGATAGTTCCATTATTTTGGTAATTTGTATCTCTTTGAAACTTGTCTTAAAAATAACTTGCTAACATGTTGCATTTCCATCAGTCTGAGCTCGGGTTTTGAGTCCCATTTTGTCATAGCAGTATGCAACCGTTGATTTTCTGATTGTCTTACATTGGCAACAGGGATCATTATTTCCATTATAATTCCAGCATTGTACGACAGATTTGGAGACCGAGTGGACCAGTGCGTCGGGATGATCCATCGACAGTTTTCTAAGCATTATAAGATAGTTGATGAAAGTCTCAATAGCAGATTACCTAGGGCTCTCGCCAAAGACAAAGATACTTAATTTTGATCTGCCACCGATTTTCGGAGTAACATCTTGTAAGAATACAGTATCATCTATCTTTTCTCGGCTAGACTTGTCCAAAAAGATTAAAAATTGAAGAAAAGTTTAATCTCTCTGTTTTCCACCACTGATTAAAATGGTTTAACTGTTAGATTAAGGCATGCATTGGGTTGATTGCGGCATGCATTAGCTGAGCATACATAAACGCTTGAAATAGCTAATAAGCTGTTTATATAAGTTTCAATAGTTTATAAGCTCGTCAAAAAAAATAAGTTTCTGATGAGTAATTTATTTTTGGGGTAGGTCCCTAAGATAATAAATTGTGGCAGGAATTTGGTATTGCCCACGACTTGTTTTGTTGCTAATATGATTAATTTACGCTTTGTAGCAAATTTTCCACGAGTTTGATTTCCCCTAAATTGAATATGGCGTGACATGTCCGTTCTTGTAGATAGACAAATCGGTCAATATAAAACAATGCAACTTTTAGTGGGTGTAAAAGGTGTGGTTTTGTGCGTTAACTTATTTTTAAAAATGTCTCCCATAATCATGGTATACAATTTTCTAAAATTTCAATTTAATTATTTTAAGTATTTTGTTAGAAATGTACTCCCACTATCTTCAAATGGAACTTCCAGTTGAGTTCAGATGGAGTTTTGATAATTGAAAGTGAGTAGACTAAGACGGCGGAATGAGACTAGTCTCATTTTCATAGATTAATTTTATAATAAATGTGAATGAAAAGAGTCGTAAAACGTGTGACTTACTTATCATTTATTGAAAAATAAACTGTGATTTTTAATTGTGAACGAACCAAAATAACAAATTGGGCCTTCAATCCACGGACCAATGGAGTATTATTAAGGGTGTCCACAATAGGGAGCCGCGGCTCCCGGCCAGTGGCTTGGCTGAGCCGCGGCTCCCTATAGCTGAGGAGGGTCGCGGCGGGGTCGGAGGACATGGGCGCGCCACCTTGTTGGCGCGGACATGGTGCCCGGGCCCGTCCGCGGCGCCCTATTGCAGCGGCCAAGAGTCGCGGCGCTGCCCAAGTTTTTTTTTTCGAATTTTTTTAATAAATTCTTCAATTTACACATTTTCACCTCAAACACATTTTACACCCTAATTTTCACTCTTTATATTTTTTTAGTCTCAATATGCAAGGTGGAGATGATGATTCCCCCGGCTATGGAGCAGCGGGCACGACGATGAAGCTGGAAAAGAAGCGGAGGATTCTGATGACGCCACCGAGTAGGCGGTGTTTTTTTAGTGTTTTTATAAAATTGTCGTATAATTTTCCCCAATCTATAATACATCGAAGATTTGGTTTTAATTTTTTTTATTAAAATATGTGTTTTTTTTTAATTATTATAGTCCGATAATTTTTATTCTAATTGAATCAAAATATACCAACAATTGAAAAAAATAATAGATTTGTGGTTGTGGCTTGTCCACTATTAGACAAATTTTTTTGTGGCTCTGGCCTGGACAAGTTTTTGTGGTCGTGGATAAGCATTCGTGGCTTGGGCATGGGCTAACTACAGTGGACACCCTAAAGGATCCCAACTGGACAGCGCCGCCCTAGATGACTCAGTCTCCTCCACAAAATAGGGACACCCTAAAGGATCCCATCTGAACAGCGCCGCCCTAGATGACTCAGTGTCCTCCACAAAATAGCCCCAAACCTGAGTGTCACAACTCCCATCTCACATCCTATAACTTTTGCTTATTATCATTATTACAGTATTGTTTCTCATCATCATTATTGGCTTTATGAGGATAGGTCCTGAGAGCCTATTTCCCAATTTAACTAGTGGAAGAAAAGATAAATCTTCCTCGAACTGGAATGGAAGCATTTATAAACCCCCTTTTTGCGAGTAGAGTTTGGCAACATTAAGGGTGGTAGGGACTTATGTCCCTTATACTACCATCCATTAATGCCCTTTGAAAAATTCTCCACTCATTAATTAAGATTTTTTCTACCACCTTCACAACTATAATATTCTAACTTCTAACGTTAGTATAAATTTTTGTCTGTTGGTAATTAAACTCAAACTGATCAAAAATAAAACATTAATTCCACATATAACCAAATAGTCCACCAACCATGCAACTAAATACTTCTCTATCTCGTATGTAAAAAGAAAAAAAAATGAATTGCCCTGCAAGTTTCTATTTTGGTCCACCATACATTTTCATAAATTGAAGAAAGATGGTTTACTTGTAGACTTGTAGTAGTGTAGTTATATATAGATCAAAGAAAGAGAGATACACAAGTTAGATTCTTGAGAAAAACTTGTATCTTCTTCGAAGGAGGTTCAACCACCACCAACTTTTAATGAATTCAATTTATCTGCAACTTATGTTTCGTGTCAGAAACAACCCCTTATTCTTCTCCATCCTGTCCCTCTCTCTCACTCTCTCCACATTTGCATTTGTGGCCTATAATTTAGTGCCCCTTTCCCTTTTCTGCTCACCTTTTTTGCTCCTCCCATTCTTGCACATTACCAATCAACATTTTATTTTTCTTTATGTTGTGAAGAAGATGATAATGGCGGTGAAATGTGGTGCGAGAATGGGAGGGCAATTGGTGAATGATATAGTGAGTTTCCTAGTGTTTAGTATGTTGGATGTGGTGGATGTGATTCTGTGCTACGTTTACAAAGTGGCGGACTTCTTTTTCGAGGCGGAATGGAAGGCGTGCTACTGTTCCGCCTCGGCGAAGGAGTCCATTGCCGGGAGAGGCAAGATCGTGGTGTCTGAGGCTCCCGGGGAGTCGAAGATCGTGCGGCTCACATGCACCAAGATGCAGCTTGAGGAAATCTCCGACACGCTCTACACGCGTCCCTCCCTCGTCTCGGCCGTCTCCAACTCCACCGCCCTCCGCCCCTCTAAGCGGACCGGCGTCCGGTCGTCGTTCACTGTGAACTCGACCGTAATCGAGATGCTGCAGGGAAGGGTCGGCGGGCAGCAGACCCTTCCCGTGCCGAGGTGGTCGGATTGTAATTGCAAAACTTGCACTTCGTGGACCGCTGCGTCATGCAGGGACACACTCTTTGTCAAAGTTGACGGAGCCCGAGGTAAATTACTGTCAACTCGCTTCATAAAAATGTTTTATTTTTTACTGTTTGGTGTGTAATAAATGAAGTGTTGGCAGAAAATGCGGGGGAAGATGTTGTCTTCATTCACGGCTTCATATCGTCGTCCGCGTTTTGGACGGAGACGCTCTACCCGAATTTTTCGAAATCCGCAAAATCTAAGTATAGATTGTTTGCGGTGGATTTGCTCGGTTTCGGGCGGAGTCCAAAACCGACGGATTCGCTCTACACATTGAGAGAGCATTTAGACATGATCCAACGCTCCGTACTTGACCCGTACAAGGTCAAGTCGTTCCACATTGTGGCGCATTCGCTAGGATGCATTCTCGCTCTAGCTCTTGCAGTCAAGCACCCTTCTGCGGTCAAATCACTAACGTTGCTTGCACCTGTACGTACCATTACTCCAACTACGCTTTCATGATACACGTGGCGTGCATCGATGATATTTAAAAAAAATGTCATTGTCAAGAAATAGTAGCCATTAGTCCTTTATCTTGGACTATTAGTGACTAGTAATTAAGGACCCACTAGAATCATGAATGAAATGTTAATTGCACCGCATATAGTTAGTTAGGATTCTAATTGGTAGTACATATGTGACGTTTATGATTTGATCTGATTTGATTTGTAAAACATTAACAGCCATATTTCCCGACGCCGAAAGGCGAGGCAGCGACGCAGTACATGATGAAGAGGGTGGCCCCGAGGCGTGTGTGGCCGGTGATCGCGTTTGGGGCATCGATGGCGTGCTGGTACGAGCACATTAGCCGGACGATCTGCCTAGTCATTTGCAAGAACCATCGCATTTGGGAATTTCTCACCAAACTTCTCACCAGAAATAGGTGCGCAATTGCTCCTACCATGTCACTCTCATCAACCCTTAATTAATTGCTGCATCAAATCCGCACCTAATTAACGTTGGTGCACTATAAACCAAGTATTGCCAATAGTCAAAACTACCATTACTTTTTTTGCTATAAACATTTCCCTTCATTTCCACACGCAACATTAATTTTAAGTTGTAGGGTCCATCGAAACGTGATAAAATCAATTATAATTAGAGTTTATTCAAGTAAATAAAATAATTACAGTTGATAATTGGATTTTACCAATTAGGACTAATACATCGTACCATGCTTGTTCATTTATTTCAGAATGATCACACATATATAGGGATATAGGATATTTTCCGGCAGGGACCATTAACATACCCTAACTAGGGTATGTTGTGATATTCCCAAATCTATCCATTCATTTAATACTACAACACCATAGATCATACTAGCTATGGCAAAACATGTGAGACCACGAAAATGAATAGCATTTCATTAATTTGATGAATGTGTTGTGAATCATGTGATCCAGAATAAGGACATACTTGATGGAGGGTTTCTTTCTGCACACACACAACGCAGCGTGGCATACGCTACACAACGTTATATGCGGCACCGCGGGCAAGATCGAAACCTACTTGGACGATGTGAAGAATCGACTCAAATGCGACATCACCATATTTCACGGCCAAAATGACGAACTCATCCCCGTGGAATGCAGCTACAATCTGCAGTCAAGAATCCCTCGAGCGCACGTTAAGGTTGTCGAAAATGAAGATCACATCACCATTGTTGTAGGAAGGCAGAAGGCCTTCGCCAGGGAGCTCGAGGCAATATGGAGGAATGCAAGCCCTTGATCAAACTTATATATACTAATACTATACTATCCTATACATCCGAAATAAAAAAAATGAGAAATGTATTTAAAAATCATTCCTAATCAAGAAACCTTTGGTTGATCGAGATTAGGGCTAAAGCAAGTGTGGAATATCCGTCATAGTTTTTTCAACTATTCCTAATTTCTTATTGTACCATGGAGGTTCTATAATTATATCACCGAATTAAATTAAATAGTGTGTATTTAATTATAACTTCTTTTAATACTTTTATATCAAATTAATTGGTGCAGTTGTTGTGAGGAGACAGTGGAGAAATTAATCGAGGCCAATGCAACGTAAGCCATGTATATACATTTATATTAATTAAAAAATTGTATTTTGATGTATAAGTGTGTATTAATTTGTTGAGTTGACTCGATCTAGTGCGTGGCCGAAAACGAAAAAGCAATAAATCTTGTTCATGTACTATATTAAATGCAGTGCTTAAGTTGAAGACCCTCTCGAGAGGATTGGGATTCCAATATTTGATAACGGCTAGACTAGAAAAACATTTTGCAGGCACATACTAGAATATAATTAATATTTCGATCTTCAAATAAATGGAAGAGCAACTCAAAAATCGGAAAAGTCCGGTGCAGTTTTATAAAATGGACAAGGAATAGTAGTATAGTACTACTATTTTTCCATTTTTGACCTTCTACAAAAAAAAAATTATAACCTATTTTTTCATATTTTTAGAGCATTTTAGGTGTAAAATGCCTATTCATATTTCCATAATAATTAATTTTGGAGTTTTAGGTGTAAAGTTGTTCATCCTCTAAAAAAAATTATAGTTGAAAAATGCGTAGAAAGGCAAAAATTTGTGTGCATTTAGATTTACAATGCGTGTATATCCTAATTAAACTCAATTAGGATTCATCAATCCGCAATTATAATTTATTAAACTTAAATGAATTTATAAAATATAATTAGAATTTTACATAGGTCGGATGCATCGTCCATCCTAATACAGTTCCTCAACTAGAAATATGTCGCGATAGTATTAATATGTAACGAGATCGGTGAACTTTATTAAAAATAAAAAAATCTCTCTTTCAAATGGGCCTTTATTCACAGAGCATATGGTAGGTATATCTCACATGAAAAGGCAAAAAACCTACTGCACACTTGATTTTACAAACAAAAGCGACAATTTTCTCTAATCCTTGAAATTTACATTTTTTTGCAACTTTAATTTGATATTCGGTTTTTAAAATATTATCTGAAAAATCTAGAATATTTTAACCAACAGCAATTAATCCAAAGCATAACGTGCAACTTTGGTTGTGCATGCACTAGGAGCTGTTTGATTGACAAGATTATATCCCATGATTGAATATGTATCATATTTGATTCATAAGATTGAAGCTCATAAATTAATCTTAGATAAATAATCATATGATAATGAATCATGACAACCGAATGTTACCTAGATGAATTATTTAGTCCAATTTCACTAAGGATCAGCCTTGTATTTCGTGATCGACTCGCTCAAGTCAAGGCATATGTTAGCAAGATAATTTCCTTTGGAAGAAAGTGATTAATTAAATGAACAAATTATAATCACGACAAAAATTGAAACAAATTAATTTTAGAATTGCTTACGTAAATGCTAACTAGTATAAGGGGAAACGATTTGAGTTATCATGAGTTAGATGGAGAATAATTCTTGATTATTTAAAAATATACGAGAAAAGTCGTACTACATATCAACATCTATATGAGAAAAGGGAGTACTCTTTATGAAAAGAACTTTTTAAAATTTTTGTCTAAACTATCAATAAATCCCATTACAAAAATAGTTACTCCAAAATTTAAAATGATTGAAGAAAGCATGTAACGGTAGAATTTGGGCTCCGAAGCCCATATATCATGGCAAAGTCACGTGTCTTGTATATCCCGCCGTCCACTAAAAAATACTCTCTCCGTCCACGAATAAGAGTCTCATTTCTATTCGACACGGGTTTTAAGAAATGTTAAGAAAAGTGGATGGAAAAAAGTTAGTGGAATAGGGGTCTCACTTATATATATTAGTTTTAAATAATATATGAGTGGAATGAGATGGTGAAATATGGAGTCTCTTTATCATTTAAGGTATTTATGAACCAGGACTCTTATTCGTGAATGGACCAAAATGAAAAAATGAGACTCTTATTCGTGGACGGAGTATCTTACACAAAATTGAGACATCACTGAAATGGAGTACATACATTAAAAATTGGATCTAATTTAATTTGAAAACAAGATTCAAAATTTTGTATTTAAATTGCAATTATCTCTAATACACTTAACCTAGAAAACCTGATAAACTAAACTAGTACTCCTCTGTCCCTGAAAATTTGTCACTTAACTTCATTTTTCGCCCGTTTCTAAAAATTTATCACCTTTCACTTTTATCATTTATGGTATAGACCCCATAACTAACCCATTCACACTCACATTTTATTTTAAAACTAATATATAAAAGTAGGACCCACATACCGCTAACTTTTTCAATCCACTTTCTATTACATTTCTTAAAACTCGTGTCGGATCAAATGGTGCCAAATTTTAAGGGACCTTCATTCCACTAACCCATTCATACTACATTTTATTTTAAAACTAATATATAAAAATATGACTCACATACCACTGCCAAATTTTAAGGGACGGAGGGAGTTTAATTTTGATCCTCACGGTTTTGCTCTTGGGATACTCCCCAAAAGGAGCCATACTAGTTTATACTTCCTCCGTCCCACGAAAGATATCACACTTTCCTTTTTAGTTTGTCCCACAAAAGATGTCACATTTTCATTTTTGAAAAAAGTTCTCTCTCACGTGAATATAAAAACCTCCTAAAATCCTATACCGTCCCACAAATGTGACATCTTTTGTGGAACGGAGGGAGTACTAATTTACATGTTGGGGCCCAAAAGACCTCATACTACTAAAATTGGAGTAGTCCATATATATAATTGTAGATCTTACTCATTCTCCGATATGGGATATGGTTTGCTTCCCCGATTTACACATAACTATAATCCATAAAGTAAGAATATTCGAACATAAATCTTAATCTCAATAATTCGATTATTATAGTGTTAGGTCTCATGTTTCAATCTTAGTATGAAATGCTTTCACATATAGTAACTTGTTTAATTTTATTACAAAAATAAGAGGCGACGATGAAATTGTGGGAGTAGAAGCAAAGACCTGCACAACTTATGCCGACACCTCCATACATCACCACTGTTCTCACTAATAAAGACAAAAATTGGTCACTTCAGTTTATTTTTTTTTTTTTTGAATTTGGGGATATCACCGTCACTCACTACTCACTATATATGCAGTGTCAGTGAGTGTGTGGGTTACAGAGAGATATAATATATATATATATAGGGGAGCACTAGGGCGCATCCTTAATTAGAGTGCTAACGTACATCCAATCACGTGCTGCCATGTGGCACGAAAAATGCAATATTGTATATATAAAAATGCAATACACATTTGTAAAGTTGTTCATGCATTTTCGCAGATTGCATTTTAGTTATAGGAAAATTGCATTTTTTATTGTTAAGTTTTGCATTTCACATAAATTGCATTTTATATTGTTAAGTTTTGCATTTTCACATATATAAATGCAATCCGTATAGATATAAAATGCAAATTAAACAGTCAATATCGAAAATGCAAAACTCAACAATAAAAAATGCAATCTTCATATAACAAAAATGCAATCTGTCGAAATTCATATTGCATTTTTCTGTATATAATATTGCATTTTTCGTGCCACGTGGCAGCACGTGATTGGATGTACGTTAGCACTTTAAAATTAGTTAGCATATTAGTACATCCCTATATATATATATATATATATATATATATATATGCAGTATATCTTTATGATAGTATAGACTATAGAGTATAGTGTGGTTGAATTGCATAAGAAATGTAGAGAAGGGGCAAGAAACAGAAATGAAAATAGTGAGAATTTGTAGGAGATGAAAGCATTAAATGTTAGGGGTGAAGCATCAGCATCAGCTTCAGCAATTGATGACACAATGAGAAGGCCAGTTTAATTTGTCAGCCTTTCTTGTCTGAAACACACTCAGATGCCTTCTATTTCACTTTTCCACATCATTTCTTTCATATCATTTCCTGTGCCTCTACCTCTCTATATATCAATCTCCCCAACAACTATTCCTATTTCCACATTCATACATCTCTCTCTCCACAGCATCATCAAACCCCAAACTGTGATATGATGAAGAATTCAACAGAGTGTGTAGAGTGTGTGTGAGTTGGTCAAGCGGTAGAGTGGTAATGCCCGAGGCCAAAGATCATAGGTTCAAGTACACACATAAACTTTAAATTTATATTCATTTGTCCATAAATAAAGATAAAGAATTCTACAAAACACTACAGATAATCCATATTTCAATATACATGTGTGGGGCTATTCATGTTAAATAAAATACTCATGCATAATGCAATTGACTTTCACAGTATAAATAAGCAGTATAAATCATGTAACCTTACACATGGAGTATATACAATTACATTATTATTCTTGATTTCTATATCCCACTGGACAATTGTTCAAGTAAACTCTACCCTCCTGACCTACTTTTTTGAAAAATCCCATCAATTCTTATCATTCAAATCATATCAAGTTGTTTTTTTCTTTCTTTTTTCCTTGTTTATATACTAGTATTTTGAAAAGAATACCTATACCCTTACACGTACTATAATAAAGGATGATTTTTTTTTTCTTCCTATTCATGAATGACAGTGATTTGAGATGGCAAGGTTATCACATCAGTAAATAGAAATTATGCTCATCAACACGCTAAGAATCATTCATACATGTTTTTCCTAAATCAGTCATCACCTTCACACTCACACACACATGAGAAACCAGCATTGTGAAATTGTAAATTAATTAATGTTCTAATTTATGGAAAGGTACCACGAAATTTGATGAAGTACTATTAGAAACTCAAAGCGTATTGCTATGAGGCTCAAACTCTGTTATGAGGCTCTCACAAATTCAAAGGCTTTAATTTGGCAGCTATAGAGGATTGCTAATTTTTAGCAGCAAAAAGAGTACGAAACCCTGAATCAACTGTGAGAAAATAAAGGTAACAGAAATGAGACATGATGAGCAAGCTGCCGATAAATGGGCAACGATTAATTTCGAAGTTGGTTTGTATATTGTATAGAGCATGAGGTAGAAAATGGTATGGTAAAAAAAAGGAGATCCGATGGAGTTCACACACATTGGAAAACCGACACGGAAAAAGTTAAGAAACAAAACAAAAACCCATTTTACGATTGTTAGAAAAGATGAAGAAGATAGAAAGAAAATGGTAATGATGAAGAAATAATACATTAGTAGCAGTAGCGGTGCAGGGTGTACTTTTCTTGTTTGAAAGCTCAAGTCAACTTTCATAATCATCACACCAATCTGCTCTTGCGTGCCTAACAACCTCAAACCAATTGCAAAACCCAACAAATTAAATAAATGCACACACACACCCAAAAATATACTACTACTACTACTACTAATAAGTAATAATAATACCAATATAGCCGGCCGCCGGCGACAAGGGTGGATTACAATTGCAAGGAAGCTAGAAATTGGGGGGAATGAAGCCTGGTCCGACGCCTAACATAGTAATAACCGATACAAACGTATGCATAAAGATGCATATGTTATGGCCTATGGGCCTCGAGCCAAACAACATTCCCCTCAAAAAGTAAGCTTCCAATCTTGGATGAGAATTAGGGTTTTCACTAATTTGCAGAAGAGGGAATGATATGAAGATAGAGAGGAAGTGTGTGAATTGCAGTAGTAGTAGTGTGAGGATGAAGAGTGGGAGAGAGGGGAGTGATAAATAAAGGGGTTGGGAAAGGAGAGAGAGAGAGAGAGAAAGGGTGTGTAAAAAAGGACAAACAAAGTCATAAAAGCTAAGCAGTGGACAGCTTTTACACATAACATAATTTACAGCAATTTGCTCCATCACTACTTAATCTCTAAGAAGGTGATTGTTAAAGTAGAGTGGAATACCAATTCTTCTGTTTTTCTCATTCTTTTGATTCCTATGATTCTTTCGGAGTTGAATCACCATGAGTTTGAAATACACTAAATGGCCATTCATTCACAATCCTTGACACAGTACCACAAGAAATTTGATACTCCATATGATTATGTTAAAATATTGATAATTAATTTCGAAATATAGTACTATGCTATATGTAAATTGTTTCCGACAAATCTAATTTTATACTATTACGTATATAAATATCTGTTTACTATTTAAACTTATAATTTACAAACTTCAAATGTTCTCAATGAGAAAGAACAAAACTAGGACATGATTTACTACAAGAATCGGCCTATTTCTCGTCTAGACATACAAGGCCTTTGACAGAAAAGAAAATTTGTAATCTAACACCATGGAATATTATTATAAAGGTAATTAATCGTTAAAAATGACCATATATGATATAAAAGCTAGTGTGTAATGTTCAACGATTCGACGTCACGCTCATACACTGTAATCCTCAAAGTTCATGCATTCAAAAACTAATGACTCATCCGTGACCACTTATAATTGCACAATCAACCTACTTTTGTAAACTATTTATCAATTAGTATTTGTATGAGTCAATAAAGATTCAATTTCAGTCAACCGAATGACTAGAATTAATGCGATGTAAAGGAGAAACTCAAGACTCAAAATAGTCAGATGTGGTATTTCATATTTTATGAACAAATATAGAACAGTGATTAGTAGTATACGTAGTACTATATTCCTTGTTATTGTCCTAGCTCAATGTTTTTAAATAAGATTTCAGATTTTTTCCAACCAACCACGAGCATAAAACATGAACGCAACTTAGTACTTATGAATTCCTTTTTTCAATCAGAACAATTGTATATCAATCAGCTTTTAAAAAAGAATAGAAATAATTAAGGGGTGGGTTGAAGCTTTTTGTTAAAGGCTTGTTTCATGCAAAACAAAAGTCTATACAGAGGGGTCATGTCCAGTAATATGGACCCATTTATACACATGTTGTTAAATTATAATATTATATAATATTCTGATGAATTATCATAGATCTAGCTATATTTAGATTAATTATCTTAAGATTTTGCAATTTCCTTTTCCAAAGGATGGGGCCATTAACCAGCAAGAATTCAACACTTAGTTTGACTTTCTATGCCAAAGGTTTAAACGTATTATTAGTAGAGAAAACAAGAACAAAAAGGTTAAATATCATATATATGCAGCTAATCCTAAACTTAAAATTTAGTTTAGTTGGTTTGAATTGTGTCCCGGTTAAATAAAGGAAAAAAAATCATTTAAATCATAATTGTTGGTTAACTTCTGATTCATCGCATAACTTATAGAAGTAGCTAATTAAATCATAACTTTTGTACATATCTCAATTGTCCCGTACAAATAAAATTTTAATGAAATTTGTTGTGATTTTCGTACTTTTCATCATTATATATTCACCAATTACATAATAATCATCTAAAACTGACCATCATAATATGGAGTGATGCTAAATTTATCGAAAAGTTAACAAAAAATCATGACAAATTTCATAAAAATTTTAATTGTATGGGACAATTGAGAAATGTGCAAAAGTTTTGATTTAATGAGCTAATTTTATAAGTTATGAGATAGACCAAGTCAACCAAAAGTTGTGATTTGAATGACAATTTTCCCGATAAGTAAATATATCAAACTATATTGAGTATATTGCTATCTCAACTAAATCGTGGAAAGATTTCTTTGTTTCAATCCATGCCTTTTAGACACGTAAAGCTATATTGGGTGAACTATATAGTACTAAAAACTTGTCTTTGGAAAAATGGACTTCATCTTATGAATTTTTTATTTTGTGTTTTCTTTACTAATTTCTACCATGCACCCATGATCATCATCTTTACACTAGTACGACTACTTTGATCTTGCTAGTTGGTTTATATACGTATTATATGATTTTGATTATTACATTGTCTTACAATGATTTTTGTAAGAACAGTGTAAACGAAAACATCAATCTCCGACCACATCATATTATACAATTAATGGGAGGAAGCAAAATCAATAATTAATGAACAGGAATATTACATTTCCCTATCATCAAAAGTTTTTGACCTAATGCATCGAAAACAGTAGTTGTTACTAAAACTTTTTGACCTTATAATTAACCTTGAATTTTGGTCCTGAGTGTGAATTGAACTGTCCAATTATTTAAGATAAAATTTATCTTTCATATATAAATATTGCTAAAAGCTCTCAATTATTATGGCTGCGTTCTCTATGCTCCATTTGATCAATGCTGAACATAGTCATTTGCGCCACAAAAGTGTACTCTTTGTTATACAATGATAAACATACACTCACATTCCTATTAGTATATGACTGAATAAAACACTTCATTATCGTCTAAAGTGTAACCTCTAGAATCCAGATCCCCTAAGTATGTCCACTGATGCTACGAGCGGATGCAGAAATGAACATTAGTATGGGTTACATTTTCAAAATATTATTTAAAATATTTTTAAGTAATCTATACAATTAATAAGGGCTTTACTATAATTATATGTATTAAATAAAAATAATTTATAAAAATTTATTAAAGAAAAAATATTAAAAGAATTCATTAATGGCTGAAGCCCCACCCTATCTAGTGTGGGCTGTCGACAACTAGCTAGAACATATTTTAATCATTCCATTGCATGCAAAGAACATATCATATGTAACAATTAATACCTAACAAATTAAAGGATCTTATATAATTGTTTGACCTGGATTATCGCATATGTATTGGCATTATAAATTAAAACGACGCAATTTGCTTTTTCTAAAATAATTAATTTCAGTGGATCATGGATTATTTGTATGAATTGCAAAAGGTGGATGGAGATGGAGTAGTTGAAAAGTAGAAAAGCTAGAATGCCTTTTTTGTGGAACCTTTTTCACAACCCAAAGTCGCACGTAAACTTAGACTAAATGTTTCTTGAGTAAAGGAAGATTCTTTGCACGCAATAAACCAAATCACAAAACTAAGAATAATTAAGTGTCATACACTTCTAACTCTTGCTGTAAAATATGTACAAACAAACAATACATAAAGCACCATATATAGCTCACCTTGATTTTCGTTTTATTTGTTGCATTATGCAAAACGTTTTGCAATTTGTTGCGTTCTAATTGAATAATTTTGGTACAAGCATGCTCACAATCTCCCTTGAGCTGTTCTTTTTAAATTCGTTAATATGTTTGTTTATGATTATTGTTCTTTTTAAATTCGTTAATATGTTTGTTTATGATTATTCACATTGATAAGAACACGGTATTTTCTTAGTATAACATTTTCTTGTGTTAGAGTTTGTATACTAGAAATCACGTTTCGAGTGATTGAATACTGTAAAACTCTTATTTTATTTTCCAATGAATAAAACAGATTATTTTTGTCATAATGTTGTTATGTTTTACATTTAATGGATGTTAATGCATGTTTAAATGTATAAGTTAACTTAACAAAGTCTAAGTCTTTGTTTTAGTAGACCGGTTGTGGGCGTCGTCCACTTTAAGGTAATACGGTCAGTTCTAAACAAAGAAAAATATGAATTTCACAACCTAGATGGAATTAGACTACCCATCGAGAAAGGTTGCAATGTCAGTCCGCATATTTCTAAGCCTTACTGAAATAAGATGACATTGGTGTGGTATAGCACTGAACGGATCTAACAGCAAGACTTGCCTTGGGCTATCTACTGAAAGGCGAGGTCTTGATAAATATTTATTTCTTAATCAATGTAGGTTAGCATTGAGCATACGGTATTGATTATGCATTGCTTTGACTTATCAAATGGTGCGGGTTTTTCGTAACCCAATTATCCTGATATATTGGGCAGTGGTGATCGATATCTAGCGGTGCTAGGATTGCTATTATATTGAATCGTGCACGAGGTGAGTCTCGTTTGATAATGTCCTCAAGAGGAGCGCGAAACAAGGTTTTATTATTCGGAACCTAGCTAGTTGGAGTTTGATTACTCTATGAATAATAAATAAGTGTTTCATGCTAAGTCCACTCTTGGAATTAATAAGAAGTTAATTAATTAAGTCAATAGCAGACATTAATTAATTAATGGACATATTAATCTTAAGCACGGGAAATGAAAGATAAACGGAAACCCGGATTACTTATAATTTCGGATTTGGATGGGGAGAGTTCAATATTACTTCTGTAGTGGCTGCTCGTAATATTCCAATTATAACTTATATTAAATTGTGGGTTCAATTTAATTAGTAAAAAGTAAATTGGATGAGCCCATATCCAAAGCCTTCCATAGATCCCTGTCTGGGCCCAAAAGGAACTTAATATAAATAGGAGAATAAAGGAGACAGAAAATAACACAACTTATTTTTCTTGAAATTTTCGAAAATTACATAGCTCCCAAGCTGTAGTGTTTTTCGAATTCTACTCCTGTTTCAAAAAGGATTTCTCCTGTCTTCTTTATTTAAGTCCTAGTATTCTAGTAAGATCAGCCCACACTGATATTGGAGTACAGTTCGGGAACCAGAGAGAAGATTTGTGGTCTAGTACTCAAAAGCTTCACGTGGAGAAGTCGCTAGCCATCTTCAATTCTTTGGAGAATTAATTAGGTATTTTTCTGCTCCGTAGAAAAGCATGTTTTAGGTTTTCAATATTCTAAAGCATGATTAATTCAAGTTATGAGCATGATACATGTGATAATTACGCGAATAGATTTTGTCTAAATAATCTGCTAAATAGATCCGATAGATCTGATTATTTGGATTTAAATTTCGCGAAATTCATGTATGCATGTCTTAATTGATTACGAAGCATGTTCTTGTGTTTTTATTATTTATCTTTATGCATGTTGAACTCAAGAACATTCGAATCATAGAACTTGAATTATTCGAACGAACTAGATGTGCGATTCGTCGGCACTTGCGCCGGGACGAATCGCGCTATGATCGATCGAAGAGGGTTGTCGAATTGAGTGGGAGCCGAGGGTCATGGGCAAGGGGCGACGCGCCGGCGAGATTGGACTCGCGCGCGCCACCAGCCGAACCCATCTAACCCTAGCCGGCCCCGATCGAACTCGACGTGCCGCGACATCAAGCAGGAGCCGCGGGAGCGACGATCACGCGGCGACGCGCTGGCGAGCATGGGCTCGTGCGCGCCGCCGGTCGAGACCGCGACCCGAGCCGGAATCTGCTGTCGCGCGATCAACCGGCGCGGTGGCTCGTCCGAGGGCTGCCGAGACGCCACCTAACCCTAACCCTAACCCTAATACCGAAACCCTAGCCAAACCCTAAGCTATCGACGCCGAACCGGAGCTGCACCGCCCTTGGCGGCTGTCGCTGGTTCGAGCGAGGTCGACGGTGGAGATGGGTTATCGCCGGAGTGATGCGGAGCAGCCGCGTCGAGGCGACGCCGTGGCTGAATCAGTCGCGGCATGACTTCGCCGGGGAGAAATTCGGAAGAGGAAGCGTTGCGCCGATCGGCGCAAACGGCCGGCGGCTGTCGGGCGGCGAATTCGCCGCCCCGGCGAGAGTCTCCGGGCAGATATCTTCAAATATTCGTCGTGTTGATTCGTGCAAACCTCGAATCGCAAGATAATGACGAAAGATTATTTTAATGATTATTTAATTATTTAATTAATAGATATCATTAAAAATAATATTATTTAATGAAATAAAATATTTTGGGAAGATTTCCCTAGATTTTAGGAATATTTGGATTATTTTCTATATCTATGAATATTTTATATCCTAGATGATATAGATAAGAATAATTTAATAGTTTCCTAATTATAATATATCTAGAATCTATAATATGATAAGTGTTATTTGTTAGTTGTTATTTGATATGTGAATAATAAGTGTTATTTGTTAGTTGTTGACATTTTCATACGAGTTGTTGACATTCGATATTCTCGGTATTGATATGTGAATTATAAGTGTTATTTTTTAGTTGTTGACATTTTAATAAGTGTTATTTTATTGAATGTTGAAGATTTGAAGATTTGAATGTTGAAGAGATTTGAAGATTTGAATGTTGAAGATTTGAAGATTTGAAGGTTCGAATATTTGAAGATTTGAATGTTGAAGATTTGAAGATTTGAAGATATGAATGTTGAAGATTTGAAGGTTGTAGATTTGAAGACTTTGCGGCTAGAGTTTTAGAGAGGATTTTAGAAAATTATTTCAAACACAATTTAATGAAAAGACAATTATACCCCCTTGTTGACATAATGAGGTATTTGTTGACATTTTGTTAATCTTATGGATTAGTGACCCATATTGCATCTCATTTCTCAATTTAGCTAAATAATCTCAACCTAACAAGACCATATATATATATATATATATATATATATATATATAGGGTCTTGTTAGGTTGAGATTTATCAACCTAATTGAGAATTGAGATGCAATCTCAGCCACTCATCCAGAATATTTGTGAAATGTCAACAGCATGTAGTTTATGTCAACAGAGAGGCATAATTGTAATTTTATTAATTTTTTTTATTAATTTTTTTTCATTTTAAAAAAAAAAAATTTCAACTACATATACAATTCATGTCAACTACACATCAAATGTCAACAATTTTATTCAATAAATACTATTTGACATGAATTATACATGTAGTTGACATTATATTGTGTAGTTAACATGAATTGTATATGTAGTTGACATGGATTGTACACATAGTTGACATTATATGTGTGTAGTTGACATGAATTGTGTGTGTGATTGACATGGATTGTACACATAGTTGACATTATATGTGTGTAGTTGACATGAATTGTATATGTAGTTGAAAAATAAAAATTTAAAATTTTAAAAAAATTAAAAAATTAAAAAAAAAAAAAAAAAAAATTAAAATTAAAAATTAAAAAAAATATTTATTGAATAAAATTTACCATGATATTACCATTCTGCCCTTTCATAATTAATTAATCTAAAGATATTTTTCATGTGGAAAAATCTGGACCACTCATTTAATAAAAATGAGTGGCTGATATTGCATCTCATTTCTCAATTAGCATAAAAAAATCTCAATTGATCACAATCCTATATATATATATATATATATATATATGAGTTGGTCATTAACCCTTGTAATCCTTAAATGAGTGATAAATTGATTTGTTTACATGATTCTTTTTATAATTTGTTGTTTTTGTATAGTTGATTACTTGATGTGTCTACAATTTGTCGTATCATTCTATTTTTTTACGTAATGGATTCGACATTGAACTGTGAATTTACCATATGAGAATTAAATTTCTGAGTAATTAAGAATGTTCGATTCAATTAGGCGTCCAACACACCACATTCTTAAGAACTGCACCGAACTACAAACATCATTTAATAATAGATTTAATTAATTAAATAAATATTTATGAATATATAGTATGTGCTACTCATCCATCCCGGCTTAATAAAGACGTTTCTATTTTCACATAGTTAAATTATTAATACTATTAAAGTAAGAGAAAGAGAATAAAATAAGAAGGAAAAAGAAATAATAAAGTAGAAGAAATGACAAAATTAGAGAGATAAGAAGACAAAGTAGGAGAGATGACATAATTAGAGAGGTAGTAAGAAGATAATGTAGGAGAGAGAAGTGGGTTAATTATACCAAAAGAGGAAAACGTCTCACTTAGGTTGGGACTTACGGAAAAGGAAAACGTCGTTTGGGAGCACACTATACCGATTTGACCGGTGAACCATAAATCAATAGTTTTATGGATTCGGATACTGATTTTATTTTTAAACATTGCAATCCATGCTATTTTATGCTCCCGTGTCAAATCACGTTGGTGCTTGATGATTCTCTATTCGGGCGCATATTTTTCGAGTTAAAATTGGTAACGGCCCATTAAGTCAAAATTTGTAAAGGCCCAGCAAGTCAAAATTGGTATTGCTATTAACTTTTTTTTAGGGAGATCAACTAGACCCTAAACATTAATTTCTATTGAATTGGTTAAGACATAAATTTCTATTAAATTTTACGTTTTCATGTCATCCATTTATGTAATCTATACCAGTACAATTTGAACACATGGATCAAAACCCACAATATAAATCTCGAAAAAAATCGCAGCACAATCAAGGAGGCTGCTACATATTACTACTAATCTACTATACTAAATCATAATTAAGGCAGTGCACTTCAACATTAGATAGATATGTAGTACTAGTATAAATAGAACATCTATAATTGTTTATTAAGATGGACTTTGATACTTTGAGATAATTGTAACTTTGAAATAGCTAGGATTGCAAAAGTCCTTGTAATAAAGAGAGAATATTTAGCTATATATACACATCATCATACAAACATAGCCTATAAATAATTTGCATTATCAGTCACTAGCATGATGAGATATGTATATATTCCGAGGACAACAAAGGCCAATTTTGTCTTATAACTAATTACTACTCAATACGACGTGTCAACCGCCGAGTGTGAAATCTACTCTTCTTTCTTTCTCATCTTCACATCGACACTTATTTTATTTCCCATCTCCAGCCAGAATCAGGATCACCCTTATCTTCAAACTTAATTCCAGTCGCTTTCACCCCACTCTCATTTCCTATATATCCTCTCTATCTCCTAATCTTTAGTAGTATCATTATCTTTACTCCCCATTTAAGATTCATTATTTTAGGATGTTTTAGTGAAGATTTATTTTTCTATTATTTCTTATTACATCTGCCACAACTCAATTATAATTATAGTAGAATAAGTATAGCTTAAAACATCGACCATGAAAAATAGACTAATATACAGAGCTGACACCTGGTATGTTATATAGCAAGTGCTAGTGGCCCACCAGAAATCAAGATATACACGTTTAATTTTATTTGACGTAAAGACGCTTCCACAGAGCCAAATAAATGAGTGACAACAAACTAAGCCTTCGCTTCCCAACGTCCCAAAACTGTGGAAAGCATGTCTATCAATATTCAAAAGAGCTTCAGAAACTGTAGGAAACAAAGATTCAGCGATGACCAAATCAAGTCACTGGAGACGACATTCAAGACGGAGGCTAGACCGGAGCTACGCCTGAAGCATCACCTAGCTAACAAGCTTGGGCTGCAGCCACGACAGATCGCGATATGGTTCCAGAACAAGAGGGCTAGATCAAAGTCCAAGCAAATCGAGCAGGAATACAGTGTGCTTAAGTCCAACTACGATCACTTAGCTCTACAGTTTGAGGCATTGAGGAAAGAAAACCAAACATTGCTTATCCAGGTATCAGTTCTTGCTTCATATTTACTTTACTACAGGGGTTATAGGCTTAGATTAGATTGATGATCAGGTTCAGGTGCGAGCTTTCTTTATCGACTAATCCATTAACCGTTATATATTCTCAGTCTAATCTATCAGCTCCAAAGTAAATAACTAACTGTGATATGATATGAGTCTAAGCTTTTCACAATTCACAGGTGCAGAAACTCAGAAAGAAGGCTGATTGCGAGGAAAATGACAAGAATACATTGAAATTGGCAGCTTCTGAGATCCCAAGATTACTACTAGACATCAACGGCAATGAGATATGTGGTGAACTGAAAGGAAGAGTAGATTACCTGGAGGAAGAGGCAGATGCTGACGTTCTGTATATGGCTCAGATTGCTGAAAGTTCCTTACCATCGCCTCAAGACAGTTGTAGCTTAGAATCTTGTAATTTTCTTGATAATACTGGAGGTAGTGCACAGTGGTGGGACTTCTAGTTCTAAAATATAGAGTGAAGATACGTGTGTGATCGATTAGGGAGCAGAGTATTATGAAGTAGGTTGTGTAAACTCATACTGCATACTTCTTCCAATTTTTATTTATGTTTGCTGTAATCACCCTGTAAAAGCAAAGCCATCTCAGATGGATTTTCGTGATCATAAGGCAGAATCCAGGATTAGCCTTGTGTTGCATTTAAAATATGACATTCTGTTCCTAAAGTAAAAAAAGAAGTAAGTCCAAAGGGAAAAAGTAAATATATGCTACCAAGGTAGAAACACATGCTGCCATGTAATATTTTGAAAAATATAGGACAGCCATAAATGAGGCTTAGATATTCACAGAGCAAGAAAATCTGTTCTAGCAAACACTTACCAAACCTTTTGCTTAGAGGCATATCGATTGTAACATGGTGAGATTTCAGACCCCAACCATCAGACTGCAATTTGTTAATTGAAATTCTTCCAGGAATTAGTACTAAAACTATATATTTTCATTGAGGTTCCGGAAAATATTAAATGAGCTTGCACAAGCAGTAGGAAGCCGAAAATTGGTCCTTCAAGCTAAAAGTTTTGGTTACTCAGTTACTCTGCTCATATTACAAAGAAGTAAACAACACAGTGGATGATTGAGAAAGTTTTCCAAATTTTCAAACATCTGGTCCTCTATAATTGTGATTTCTATCCACCTTATATAAGTATCCGAATCAACCCTGAAGCTTACCAACTGTTAACAAAATAGGAGTATTATCATAAGAAAATTACTATTCAGATTGAGCACTCAAGTTATGTAACATAGAAGAGTTCTTTTTAAGTCTGTCGAACACAGGAAAAAAAAAAGAAGCTTTTGCATTTTACTTGGCAATTTCAAATGTCAAATTTGTTAGCTTTGGGATGCCAACAGCAATCTTACTGACACATAATTGAAATAGTTTTTCTATCTGTGAAATAGTTTGAAGGCAGATTCAAGATGTTTAACACAGTATTCAAAAAGTCTGTTCTACATGCCCATAGCTCAATCATGATAAAATCTATATACATTCATATACTAATAAAGTTAAAGAGCTTTTTAAGAACACTGAAACACCTAACAAACATGGGGGAGTTGTGCGCAGAAATGTTAACTAAACAATTCACTGCTGCAGATGCAAAACGTATCTCCGAGTAAGCTTCATCGTCATCAAGAAATTACCTTATCTATTTCCATAGTCAGGTGCACTTCTTATATCTTATTAAAAAACCAAAAAGATCAAAATAAAAGCATTCAACTAATCAATTCAGATATAACATATAAGATGGTAAGATGGAAAAACCTTCTCCAATTGACACAGAATATATAGGAACCTAACAAATGCAGATGAGAAGTGCTGAAATATTACAAAAGCTCTGTCATCAATTTATCATATCATACAAAGATCCTTTCAACTATTATCTCCATTTTGATAAATCTCACGAAATTTCTCCAGATAAAACAGAAATAAAAGAAATGTCAACTTATCCTTGTTATTCCAGAAAAGTAAGAAAATATTAGGTAACTTCTAGCATTATTACCTTAAAAATTAGGAAACTTCCAGTCCACACTTAATCAATCCAAGTCCATGAGCAAAGTTTAGAACTAAAAGGGGACTAAAATAATCTGAAACCTCAGATTCACATATACTGCAAAGGCAACATTTTGAAATCCGTTGCATGCTTGGAATTTGGAAGTCAGAGACATAAAGATAACCAACAAGCATAAACGCATGAACGAGGCAACTGTGCAAATGCATTCATAAACAAAAACATAGACTAAAGTCATTTAGGTTATTGGGGATTGAACTGGTGACTAAAACAGGATATGTATATTCACCTGCAGTCATAAACTTTGGTCAACGTTAGTGTCACTTTATAGAACTAATTCTGAATGCATGAAATTACAGTTTCCATAAATCAAACATAAGAGCCAATATTCTTGTAAACAAGCATTAGTCCTAAGGTTAGATATCTGATTATGGGCAATGCAGCCATTCAAAACATCATGTGTTAACTCATCTGGATTCAATCAATCATCAACAAAATAGATCTACATTCATGTGTTGCATTATTATTATAAAGAAGATATCAAAAACAGACTTTTTCTCAACCTTACTTTAGGACCTCCATCGTGTTACAAATTTTCAACATATGCCCAGCTCCAATTCAAAATTATTCCATTATGACCAATATAAACAACGAGAATTTAAGAATAATCCGTAACGCAACAAACTTAAATGTACAACTGTAAAATCAGAATCCATGAGACATCCATTCAAATGACCAAAGTTGATTACAGATCTAAGCGTAAGGCGTATATTCCTCTAAGCAGCATTCCAGAAATAGGCACATAAACCCTTGAATTAAATAATTGACTATAATGAATAACAAAGATGAAACAGCGAGGAGAGCTGGTGCAGAAGTCCTAGGGTTCTATTGATCGAGGTCATAGCTTGAGCTTAGTTCTGCTTATGATCGAAGGCCTTGCCGGCGGTGGTGGGCTGGTGGCGATAGGTGAGGGTTTCTCCGGCGAGGTGTCGCTGGCCTTGTGTTAACGAATGTTTCTCTAGGATACTGTAGCGTAAATTTAAATTTGTTAGTAATATATTTAGATTGAAATTGGAGATGTCTAACATTAAATTTTGTTCAACCTTTCCCTTTGAAAAATAATTCAAAAACTTTTGAGACGATAAATATTTTAATATATAATTAGTAATTTAAGAAAAATATAAAAAATATAAAATAAGAGAAATATAAAATAATATATTAAACAACATAAATTTTAATGTATAATTAATAATTTTTTTATGGTGTCCGTTTCGAAAATAATAATCTAAAATAGTTATAAAAATTTCGCTTGTGATAGGACTGATGGAGTATCCGATTCAATTTGGTTGTCATGGCCCGTGAAGCCTTGCCATCATTTGGATTTCAACAACTACCAATACTTTCAGTTAGCTCGTTGTCAATTTAAAAATAAATACTCCATCCATCCCATATAAATATGTCATATTTCTTTCGACCAATCCGATCGCGAACTGGCAAGCAGTCTGGTCCGGTTCACCTCTTTAAACCAGTAACATGTTGAACCGTTGCAAACCGTTTGAATCGTGAATCAGAAACCGGTTTTTACCATAAAATATCATAATTGTCCGATTCACCTCTTTAAACCAGTAACATGTTGAACCGTGAATCGGAAACCGATTTTTACCATAAAATATCATACTTTTCCGGTTCACCTCTTTAAACCAGTAACATGTTGAACCGTGAATCGGAAAACGGTTTTTACCATAAAATGTCATAATTTTTAAAATTTTGTTACTTGAAGGATTTGAAGACCTTTCCTCAAGAAGACCATCGCTTCTACCACCCCACCATATGAACTTTTGATAGTATTGTAACATTATATATTCTTATACAGGGGTGCCTACCCTCCTTATCACCCCTAGGAGCACATTGAACTATCCATGTGGCTGAGAGCGCTCACAGCCCAGGCACAGCAATCCAATTATCATGGGCGCGCTCTACCACTGAGCTAATAGCCCGTCGTGCGAGCCTCCCACTAGAGGCCCACTATGTCAAAAGCGAGAGAAACCCCATCCCTCTCTTTCCTTTTTTCGCCTCCATGTCCCCACACGAGAGACATGGGGACGTAATATAAAACATATGACTAATATAATCCCTTGGATCTATTAATCTAATGGCTTTTATTAAAAGCATTGTCGTACATTATTATAC
Organism: Salvia hispanica; assembly: GCF_023119035.1. NCBI lineage: Eukaryota > Viridiplantae > Streptophyta > Magnoliopsida > Lamiales > Lamiaceae > Salvia > Salvia hispanica. Next base: position 47,507,775 of record NC_062967.1, read on the forward strand.
AATTTTCATACATTAAAGGGAAATTTAGGTATATTACTGTTACATCATTTATACTCTCTCCGTCCCAAGTTACCATGTTCCATTTTAGATTGTCCCAAGTTACTTGAGTCATTTCTCTTTTTGGCTAAAAACAAAATATCTAATCACCCTTACTTTATTCTTACTTTTACTTTACCCTCTCTCATCTCCCTTACTTTATTCTCTCTTCCACTTTATTTAATTCATTCACTAAACATTGCCGGAAAGAAACGCCTCAAGTAACGTGAGACAGAGGGAGTATGAATTAGTACATTAATTTAATGTATATATTAATATGTTATTAATGTAATATTAATGTGTTTTAATGCATATGCCCCTTCTACATAATGTAGATTATAATTTATTGAATGAGTGACGAAAGTTATATTCATTCCCCAAGGGTTTAGCAATCCATGAGGCTAGGGTGTAGTACCGATTCAGTAACACAACGTTCATTAGGATAATCTTGTGGATACACTACCATAGCCCTATGGATAAGTTAACCATAGGGGACTGGATTAACTTCCTCTGGTTAGTGAATGTTATATTATATGATGGTACTATACCTTAGCCCCATGGGCTACTAAACCCTTGGTGAATGATATTAACTTTCGGTCCTAAAGGAATTAATACGATGCTACAATACTTTCCGACTCATGAATTTGTGAATTTGTGGATGCTATGTAGTATAGCTTCCATCCATCAGAAAGTAATGTATGATATACCCATGATAATGTATACATTATTCACTCAGATACGTACATTAATGTGTGAGACTTGTACATTAAAATATCATTTTCATACATTAACATCATGTACTAATTGAACATGATGTACAGATATAAGTCATGTATAATTGTGTTTTACTATTTTTACCCTTTTTGATTACTTTATTAATTTTAAAATTTCAAGTGGCTTCCAAATCAACCATCAGATCACACCTAATCAATGTATCTTCTCTTTTTTAATAGTTTTTTACACATTAATTTAAAGCCCTCCTTATACATTAAACATGTTTTTTTATCTACCCAAACTTTTAATTCATGTGTAATTTTATATTTTCTTTTAGGTATACAACAGTAGTATTGAATTATAGACTAATTCATTATATTAATAAAGTATTTTTTTTATACCAAAATCAACTAACAATTCATGTTTTAATTATATATATACGATAACTGACGTGATCTTTATCTATTTTTATATAACAATATTAACTTTTATCTACACTAATTATATATTTACTAAAAAAATAATTATATTTTATTATTCACCATAGTCATTTTTTATATTTTATAATTTTACATATATAACTAATTATAGTTAAAATTTAATGGTTTTTTTTTTTACGTATTTGTATTATCATTGCAAAATTTAATATATTTTATAAATTATATATTTAATTTTATATATTTATATTAGTAAAATGGTTCGAACACTAGCTAAACCGGTCCGACCAATTGAAACCTTTGCCGTTCACTCATTGGTCGGTTTTTAAAACATTGTAAATTTGTAATTACTAGTATATCATTTAGTTTACATTCATTTTTTTATTTAACTTTATAACTTTAGAATTTCTAGAATATAAACTTTTTATATTTTCTTAATTTTTCTCACAATGGTCCCTAAAGCTAATGTAATAGTGGAGTAGTATATGACAACGAAATTACTTTTCAGAAAACAACATCATTATTAGTTCTCCTTTTTATTTTCCATTTTAATTATTTTTGTTACAAGCATCGGGGAAAATAAGGCACAAAGACAATCATATACTTCTAATATAGGAGAAAAGTAGTAGTAGTTCCAGTCTTCCACCCCGTGCAGGCAGGCAGTTACACCTTAGTGGGATGATCCTGCATTTTCGACAGCGCCTTCTCGAATTGGGTCCACTTCTGCTCCAACGTACCGTTGAAACCGATGGACATCCTAATCAGCCCGGGCGAGATCCCGCACTGTTCCTTCTCCTCCTTGCTCAGCTCGCTGCTCGTGCTGCTCCCCGAGCACGACATGAGGGTCTCGTAGTATCCCAAGCTCACCGCCACAAGCCCGAATTGGCTGCAGTTTTGGAGCAGTTTCAGTAGCCGGTTCGCCCTCTCCTCCGTCTCCATGTCCACGCATACCAGCCCTCCGTACCCGTACTCCTTGATCGCCATTGACTTGAGCGTGGCATGGTCCGGGTGGTCCTCCAAGCCTGGATAGATGACCCTGAGCCCGAGCTTCTTCATCCTCGTGGCGTACACCAGTGCCCGGTTGCAGTGCTCCTTCATCCTCAGCCCTAGGTGAGGCAGCCGGCCCGCCAACTCGAATGCCACATTCGGGTTCATCGTCGGCCCCAGCAGCATCAAGCTCCCGTCGCGAGTGTCCAACAATGAGTTCACAAAGCTTGCTGGTCCACACACTGCGCCTGTGTTTTATTTTATTATTAGGTTCATACTAGTATGAATTAGACTAAATAACTGGATTGGTTGTATTATGATGAAATCAACCAAAAACACAGAATTTATGGACAAATTAAAGTTATGCACTGCTTTTTTTTTTCTTTTAAGTCACTTGTATTCAAATAAACCAATAAGGACATCACGCCATATGGTCCCCGGCCATGATTCGGTTTCGATACCATCAATTGTAGACAAATGCTTTTTTACAGTCAAATAACTAGCCGACACATCGCTACTTAACTTATCAAGAAAGCACATATGAGGCCAAATAAATATAAGGATCAGGAGTGATGGATTACAAAAATAAGGAATCATGCTTTTTCTTGGGTCTGGATCATTAAGTTCGATTCTAAGTAAGCTTGGTTAGCCATGGATACTAACTTCAACAGAACCAATAGTCTTAGTATTTTTATCATTTGAGTGTCAAGGACAGCTTCTATTTTTTTTTTGATAAATTTCTATTTAATGAAGTAACCATCATTTTCACTAATACTGGTATGAAATAGGCAGATTAAAGGGGGAAATGTACCCGCGATTAAATCGGCTGCACCGCTAATGAACTTGGACATACTGTGCACAACGATGTCCGCGCCAAGCCTGGCCGGAGAGACCAACATGGGCGAGAAGGTGTTGTCGACGACGACGGTGATCCCCTTATCATGCGCCATCCTGCAGAGCTCCGGCACGTTAGCGACAGTGAGCGTAGGATTAGACATGGTCTCGAAGTAGAGCACATTAGTCTTGCCCTGGACCATGGCACTCCGCACCGCCTCATGGTCACGGATGTCCACAAACGACGTCGTTATGTTGCAGGTGCGCGGCAGGAAGTGCGCAAGCAGTGTGTGGGTCCCGCCGTACAGTGTGCGCGACGCCACCACGTGCCCTCCGGCGCTGCACAGCTGGAGGATCACGGAGGAGACGGCCGACATGCCGGAGGCTGTGCAGTAGGCGGCCTCCGTGCCCTCCATGGCGGCCATGAGGCGGCCCAGGTTGAGCACGGTGGGGTTGAAGTGGCGGCTGTAGAAGAAGAAGTCGCGGTCGGGGCCGAGCTCGCCGGTGAACATGCGACGCATCGTCTCAGGCTCCATCACGGTGAAGGTGGCAGAGGCCTCGATCGACATGTTCACGCCGCCGTGCTCACCGAACTCGTGGCGGGCATTGGCCAGTGCCGCCGCGGGGTCCTCTGGGTGCCGTGGCAGGGGCTTGGAAAGGGTCTGGTGCTTGGTGGCGGCAAGGAAGGGGTCGCAGTGGTCAGAGGAGGAGCCAGAGCGTTCGTTGCTGCTTACCACGGACGCCATTTGGAAGGTATATTTGATTTTTTCTTTGGCCTTGGAGAGTTAGAGAGTCGAGTGAAATGGTGGCTACTTATAGAGATTTATTCCTATTTTATTAATTTTATATATTAAGATTATGTCGAATTATTCAGTAAACGTGATCAAGGTTAGTAATTATCATTAACTCATTATGCAAGCTAAAGTCCTAACTGGAGACTGCGACATTAATTTGTGCTTGGCTCATTTTGCTACATTTCTTAACTTTTTAAGTGGATGAGATCATCATCCCGCTGTTTTTGATTCTGCAAAACTAATTTTATTTATTTTAATAGTAGTACTCCCATTCAAAATATATAACTCACTTTTCTTTTTGACTGGTCTCAATCAAAATGACTCATTACTTAAAATAGAAACACAATTATATCTACTTTACTCTCGAAATATAATTATATCTATTTTATTCTCTTTCTCTTACTCAATTCTCTTTTTTTAATAATAAAATTTACTCCATCCGTTTCGGATAATTCGTCTCACTTTGACCGGGCACGGATTTTAAGAATTGTAATATAAAGTGAGTTGAAAAAGTTAGTGGAGTGGAATGTGGGTCCTATTTTTATATATTAGTTTTATAATAAAATATGAGTATGAATGAGTTAGTGAAATATAGAGTCCACTGCTAAAAATAGTAAAAATGAAATAGGATAAATTTTGAGGGACGAACAAAAATAAAAAATAGAACAAATTTTCAGGAACAACAGAGATAGTAATTTATACTGGCAACATATAATACTTCCTCTACCATACTCTATGCAAGATGTAATTTTTTTTATCCTACGTAAGATGTATCTTTTAGTAATAATTAACTTACTGCATTCTCCTATTTTATTTTTTTATCTTTTAAATTTTATTTTATTTTTTATTTTATTATTTTTTCATCTTTATCTTTCTTACTTTATTTTTACTTTTATTTTGTTTCGTCTTCTCTGATTTACTTTATTTTCACTTTTATTTTATTATTCCGTCTTTCTCTTTTTTCACTTCATTCTCTTTTTCTACTTTAACTAAACATCACTACCTAAATTCATGTGTCGAAATAGAAACGTCTCACTTAAGCCAAAACGAAGGGAGTATAATTATCATCTCTTACTTTACTCTATTTTCACGCTTCTACTTTATTTTCTTTACTATTCCCTCCGTTTCTTGAAAATAGAGATTTGAAACGGCACAAGTTTTAATTCAAAATTTGATAAAGTAAGAGAGGGGGGAAGAAAAATTGGTAAAGTAAGAGAGGGGAAGAAAAAAAATTAGTAAAGTAGGAGAGAGAGAAAAAAAAAGTTATAGAATTAATGTTAGTTGATTATGAGACCCACTTTATTAGGGAGGTGTAAATAGTATAAGTGGTAAATAAATTGATGTATAAGGGTATACAGATTTCCAAACATGAAAAGTTTGAAAATTGTTATTTTTAAGAAACGGACTAAAAATGGAAAAAGTTGTCACTTTTAAGAAACGGATGGAGGATTTCATTATCTTTCCACTTAACTGTCTAAGGTCATTTTTTTTATATTTATTATCCAAAAAACGTATAGCTTATGATGGAATAATGGGAATATAAAAATAATTAACATTAATTGCTACTTATATTAGGGATCTTAGGGAGTGTTCGGTTTGCAAGATTATATCCGGGATTAAATTTGTAGTGTGTTTGGTTTATAAGATTCAATCTCATAACTCACTCAATCCTAGATGGATAATCATGGGATAATTAATCTTAGTTAACCCCCCTATAACTAAAATAATCTCACAACTCAATCTTAGATTATATTTTGATATTATTTTATCTTGTCAACCGAACACCACCTTAATGTATAGTACAGAGGAGTACTATTACTACAGGTTGGAACTTAAAAATTATACCTTTCCGTATTCATAAAATTTGCTCGATCATTATCTACTTTGTGTTTCTGAACGTTGCTATAATATCATTTGTACCCTTATTTTTACAAAATATCACCACATATATTTAACTTTGATGTACGTATAGAGTAATATTGTTGAAATTCAATTTTAGTAGACGAAAATTGCCTTCAATTCTTAAGGGATATTTTTGTCAAATTAATTTTATTTTTTTATTCCCTCTTTCCTCTCTCATCTTAAATTTAACGTTTTTATTCCCCCTTTCCTCTCTCATCTCTATATTTTCATTGTTTTGTAAATTAGATAATCATCATTCTGCATCTCATGACTCCCACGTGATTCTCTTTCAACCATATATATCCATTTTTACAGCTGAATTATTGTGTTAGTATTTCTTCCGCAATCCATGTACCCCCGTCCTGAGATAAATGTCACCCTTAAAAATGATATAGTAGTACATATTTTTATTGTGTTAAAAGTTGCATTATATTGATGGACTCATATCGATACCATTGGTCTACCGTCTAGAACTCTTATTTGCGGACGGGTAATGGTCCTGGAGGTTAGTAGGGATTAGGTTGCGATTTTTAGGAAAGTATGAAACTGACGCGCGCAGCTGATGATCATTTAGAGCCTGATCATAGAATTGCGCAGAATTTTGGTAACACTGCTAAAATATTGTCTGTTTAATTGATAAATGGAGTAAAGTACAAATTTTGGCTCAATTTATATAATGTTAGTTATTTCGACTATTGCGATATTAAATAATAATTCAGTCTTTCGTTTTGTTGTGGATAAAATATTATCATTCTTTCGATCATTAAATAAAATAATACATGCACCAAAGAAATCTGTATATGTGTCCATAATTATATTCTTTGAGCCAAAACTTTGGAGTAGTAATTAATATGTATGTTCAGCTAGCCATCAATTTTGATTGGACAGAAAATTTTGGGCGTCTACAAGATGAAAGGTTAAAATAACATCTTGTGTCAAAGCTCCTATATTATATGGCAATTAAACTAGTTATTCAATGATTTTATATTTTAATAAATATTAAAGTAATATTACATACTCAAAAAATATTATAAAGTATACTAAAATTGGACAATTTATGTTGTGTCAAAGCTCCTATATTATTTGACAATTAAACTAGTTATTCAATGATAATTTATAAATATTTTACAATTAAACTACTTATTAGTTTAATATTTTACATTTTAACTTAGAATAGTTTATACTCATAAAAGATTACAATAATATTTTTTTAGTATAAATTATTTTTACTCATCAGACCTATATCATTTGATCATCTGATTTGCCACAATATTAGTGACGAAGGCCAAACAATTTTAAAGGTAGTGTCCGAAACAAAAATTCGATCAATTGGTACTGTAATTTAAACCAATCAAATAGCTCTAATCATAATTAATTAGTTACGGTCAGTTTAAATTTGTTGTAAATATATTCCATGCCACTTTCGATTTGACAACTATAAAAATTCAGGCAATTAAAGTTAAATAATACTATAATTTTTTTTATATAAAATAAGTGTCCATAAGACCATAACCATTCTGAACCCAATTCCCCTAAAATACGCATACCATAAATCCTATGTTCTTCCCTATATACACATGCATATCACCTATCTAAGTGTAAAGAATGCTTACTCTAATTAGTTTAAGTAAAATCTATGTCGAATTTAATTTTATAGATCAGTTATACCTTAGAAATTGTATAATTCCATCACACTATCAAATACTCCTTCTGTCCCACTATAAAAATAAGACACTTTCTCTTTTAGTATTTCACCATAAGTAAGTTATTTTATTTTTTAGCTAAAGAATAATACATTTTCTCTCTTTTACTTTGCATTTGACCTACCTTTTTCTCACTTCATTTTTTTCCTCTAATATTTTACTTTTTCTTTATTTAGCTTTTTAAATATTCATTTCTTATATTTTATGTTTAAATGAAGTGTCTCGCTTAAGACATTGGACAGGAGAAATATTAAATTAAGTGGAAATATGCAACACTAACTATGTTGAGTAAGTGTACAATTTGCTTTTCTCAACTTATAAATAAAAGTTTTAAATAAAATCATTTTGCACAAAAAGACAATATATAGGAGTATATCATTAGTGGGTTCCACCGCTATTCTTTTATTTATTAAAGCAAGACTTTGACATATGCTTTCATTTGCTTCTTTATTATATATGGGAGTATTAACTCTAGGTCTTTATGGATTCCATCCAGGTCCTAAGGGCGAGGAGCATTATTTTGGATCACGTTCCCAGGTGTCAATAGATAGTAAAGTATTTTATTTGTCCCAAAAATTATACTGTAACTGTAGGCTCTTTTATATTGATCATCATTATCTGATGCTTGTGCAAAGTTTGGGGACAGACCGACAGAGTTGTCAACTGAACTGGGTCAACCTGGCTTAGACTCGGTCCATCAACAAAATGAAGCCGACCTGGGCTAGGCTCACATGTTGAAATGGGCTCTAATTGGATAATTTTCCAAACTCAGACCCTGTCTAGGCCTATCAGAAGTTCAACTCAGACCCACGATCAGCCCATCTCTAGCCCAAATATGACACACAATTAAAAATTAATCTTGTATAATACTTCCTCCGTCCGCGAATAGGAGTTCCATTTTTTCATTTTAGTCCATCCGCGAATAGGAGGCCCGGTTCACTTTTACAATAAATGGTAATAGGGTCACACACCCACTTTCCACTAACTCATTACACTCACATTTTATTTAAAAATAATATATGCAAGTGGGACCACCATTAAACGAATTTTTTTCCATCCACTTTTTCTTAATATTTCTTAAAACTCGTGTCGCTGTGAAATGAGATTCCTAATAGCGGACGGAGGGAGTAGTATAGTAGTAGTAATTATTTCACTTAAGTCTTAACATAAACTTTATATTATATATTCTAGATTTTTATATTAGTTTATATTTTTTTAAATTCCTCTTAACATTTCAAATTTTTCAAAAATAATTACAAGAAAATAATTTTAAATGTTATTATTTATTTAATAAATATTTATGCAATATTTCATATATATAATTCTAAATTATCTAATTAATAAATATATATGAATTCTAGTGCAAATATAAAATATCATACTAGTAAAAATGAAACAAATTTTTTAATTTACATATCTAAAATAACATTTAAAAATACGTAAAACATTTTTGAAAAATATATGAAAAGTTAATTTGCTGTGTAACTCAACCAATTCTAACCCGGTCCGGCCCGACTCATTCGTTGGTGATCCAAGACTGGGCCGGGTCCCAATTTATAGAAAAAATCACAGCCCAGTCCAATTTGCTAGTTGGCCGGGTCCCAATTTATAAAAAAATCACAGCCCAGTCCACTTTGCTGGTCGGTCGGGCCCCAGTTGTGGGCGGGCTTGGGCTGACCCGGCTAATTTGACAACTCTATTAGGGCGAATTTTATTCATGGAATAAAATATTTTGGTTAAGTGAGATTAGTTGAGGTTCTTTGGTTCTCATTTAAGAATCGGGAAGCAAACGACACAAAGATGAACTCTTATAAACCAGAAAAGTAGTACTAGTTACATAATAGTACTCATACGGCCATTGACGTTACATATACGATATACCCACGAGCCATGACACTACCCCATATCATATCTTAGTATTGAATAAAGTGGGATCCTGCATTCTCGACAGCGCCTTGGTGAAGTGGCTCCACTTCTGCTCCAAAGTCCCGCTGAACCCGATGGACATCCTAACTAGCCCGGGCGAGATCCCGGCCAGCTCCTTCTCCTCCTCGCTTAACTCGCTGCTCGTGCTGCTCCCCGAGCACGACATGAGGGTCTCATAGTATCCCAAACTCACCGCCATAAGCCCAAATTGGCTGCAGTTCTGGAGCAGATTCATTAGCCGGTTCGCCCTCTCCTCCGTCTCCATGTCCACGCAAAGGAGCCCCCCGTACCCGTACTCCTTGACCGCCATAGACTTGAGGGTGGCGTGGTCTGGGTGGTCCTCCAATCCAGGGTAGATGACCTTGAGCCCGAGCTTCTTCATCCTCATGGCGTACACCAGGGCTCGGTTGCAGTGCTCCTTCATCCTCAGCCCTAGGTGTGGGAGCCTGCCCGCCAACTCGAACGCCACTTTCGGGTTCATCGTCGGCCCCAGCAGCATCAAGCTCCCTTGGTGAGTGTCCATCATTGAGTTCACTAAGCTGGCTGGCCCACACACTGCGCCTGTTTCAATTCCGTACAATTTGAGAATCAAACTAAATATATCATGATCACACAATTTGTATTTGTGGACAAATTAAATTGGTGCACCTCTTCTAAGTTGCTTGTTTTATTTTATTGTTCATCTGATGGGGCCAAATAACCAACAAGGACATCATGTCACATGGTGCCTATTATTCGGTATAATCCAATTCAATCAATTGAAACAAACGCTTTCCCACTATCAAATAAAAATCCCACACATCACAGCTTAACTTACCAAGAAAGCAGAGATGAGACCTACAAAGCCAAAAAAAAACACAGGATCACGAGTGATGAAACAGTACAAAAATAAAGAATCATACTTTTTCTGGTGTCCGGATATTTTTAGTTCAATTCTTATTAACAATGATGTTAGTGTATCCAATCATATAAAACGTTAACTGTCACATCCAATATTATCTGCAACTGAGTGGGTATTCTATAGCCATGTATTAGCATATACCAAAAAAAATGGAATATACATGAACTATATTATATAAATATAGTGTAATTATATTATATATATTTCGAGAAGTGTTTAAAATACATTAGTAATTACTACTAGTAAGTAGAGGATTTCAATAATACGGAGTACTATATAAGGGACGATTATTGTGAGAATTTTGTGAATTTATATCGAAATAGAATTATAGATAGAAGTCGCAATTAATGGTTTAAAAAAGTACCCGCGATTAAATCGGCGCCACCGCTAATGAACTTAGACATACTGTGCACAACGACGTCGGCGCCGAGCCTGGCCGGAGAGACGACCATGGGCGAGAAGGTGTTGTCGACGACGACGGTGATCCCCTTATCATGCGCCATCCTGCAGAGCTCCGGCACGTTAGCGACAGTGAGCGTAGGATTAGACATGGTCTCGAAGTAGAGCACATTAGTCTTGCCCTGGACCATGGCACTCCGCACCGCCTCATGGTCACGGATGTCCACAAACGACGTCGTTATGTTGCAGGTGCGCGGCAGGAAGTGCGCAAGCAGCGTGTGGGTCCCGCCGTACAGTGTGCGCGACGCCACCACGTGCCCTCCGGCGCTGCACAGCTGGAGGAGCACGGAGGAGACTGCCGACATGCCGGAGGCCGTACAGTAGGCGGCCTCCGTGCCCTCGAGGGCCGCCATGAGGCGGCCTAGGTTGAGCACGGTGGGGTTGAAGTGGCGGCTGTAGATGAAGAAGTCGCGGTCGGGGCCGAGCTCGCCCGTGAACATCCGGCGCATCGTCTCCGGCTCCATCACGGTGAAGGTGGCCGAGGCCTCGATCGACATGTTCACGCCGCCGTGCTCACCGAACTCGTGGCGGGCGACTGCCAGCGCAGCCGCGGGGTCCTCTGCGTGCGGCGGCGGGGGCTTGGAAAGGGGGTGGTGCTTCTTGGCGGCGGAGAAGGGGTCCCGGTGGAGGTCGTCGGAGGAGCCAGAGCGTTTCTTGCTGATCATGGTGGCCATTTTGGAAGGAAAATTTGAATTTCTTAATTCCTTCTGAGAAGATTAGAATGTAATGGCTTTAGCTTTTGTGAGAGACTTGTAAAATGGCGTCTCTACTTATAGAGTAGGAGAAGTCTCGAGAGTCATTCCTAATTTAATTTTACTAATTATTAAGACTATATCGAATATTATGACACATGATCTTCAAGGTTATTAATTATCAATTTATCATTATCCAAACTAAATTAATGCCTAATTGACACATGATCATCAAGGTTATTCATTTTCAGTTTATCATTATCCAAGCTTAATGCCTAATTTGAGAGTGCGACATTTATATATTGTACTACTACTTCTCTATAGAGTTTTTTATTTTTAAAATGTTCTTATTAATATGGAAATAATACATTATGGTGGCATTCGGTTGTCATGACTAATTATAATGAGACTATCCATCTAGGATTAAATTGTGAGATTATTTTAGTTGGAGGGGAAGGCTATGACTAATAATCATGAGACTATCCATCTAAGTTGTGGGAGTTAATCTTATGAACCAAACATGATACATATTCAATCATGAGATTTAGTTTTGCCAACCGAACACCCCTATATGAATATTGAGTTGTTTTCCAAACTTTAAAGTTGAGAAAAAATCAAGTTTTCTGGTTTAACATTTAGACTCTCCTCCTTACACTATGGCAAAGTCCTCGATCTGGTTAAATACCTCGACATTTTAGCGGATGAGATCTTCATTCTTGCAATTTTAAATGTTTCACCATTTTTATTACTACTACTGTTTTATACTAGTAGTTTGTTATAAGAATCAATTTAAATTTATAATATTATTGAAATTTAAAAAGGTTATACTCTCTCCGTTAATATAAAATGTGTCTATTTGATTTACTAAAATAGTTGATTGTGTGATTTATTTTAAGAATTGAGTAGACCCACTTTTAAATATATAGTGGATAACTGGATATTGAGTTATGTGACCCTTCATAAACGGAAATGGACAATTTTTTGTAGATGAATAAAAAAAATTAGGGATGAATTATTTTGTGGATGGAGAAAGTATAAAATTTTGGAATAACAAATTAACCCAGATAACAAATTACTAACTGAAAATGAATAATATGTAAACAAGTATAAAAACTAATTGGATAAACAAACTCTAATTATTAAGTAAAATTACAGTATCTTGTACTAATCGAGTAATTACTGGTACTGCAGTTAAATATTTTATGTTGTTTGTATCGTAAGATCAATAAGCATACATGGACAACTAGATTTATAGCTTAGTCCTATTAATTGTTATAAGCTCGCATATGCAGTTAACTTATATATAGTAGTTACGTTTTTTCAAATTGTTGGTTTATAGTGTGATTTACAGTTAGTTAATCTATTGAGGAATTGTGATGTCCTAGTTTACTAACATGTTATGAAAACCTTTCCTTACATATGTCGGATATGATGATAATACACTTAAATGAAAAGCATAAAATAAACAACACAAAGAATTTAACGTAATGTTGAATAAAGTCTCGTACACGATTTGGTAACACTGGATAATCCACTAATTGATATCTCTTGCTTTGGGTTGCAAGGGGCCTAATTAACTTCTGGTTGATATGATGATGTTTTCAGCTAGCATGAACTACTTTTTGCTTTCAGATAACGAACGCATTATCGCTTATTTGCTCCCATTTTTTTTACCATGAAGGGTAAAGTTGAAGGTTTTTCTAACTAGGTGATCGAACTGTTACAATGAAAAACAAATCCATGGATGATCTTAATTTGTCTACGAATCGGACATAGATCAGTTTGCTAGGATATACTCTCTCCGTCCCAAGGAAGATGACCCCTTTCTTGGGCGGCACGGGATTTTATGCAGTTATATTTTGTGTGTTAAGAGGAGAGAGTAAAGTAAGAAAGAGAGAATAAAATAGAGATAGAAGTGTTTCCATTTTAAGTAATGGGTCATCTTAATTGGGACAAACCAAAAAGGAAAGTGGGTCATCTTCAATGGAACGGAGGGAGTAGTTGTTTTCTTCGTAGCTGAGCATCCGATCGAAGCACATAGTACAGCTGATGCCTGATATATAGGAGTATATATTAGATGATCAATTCTTTCTTGATCGAATTTCTATTTAAGTTAAAAGGCTTAAACTACCTAAGAGTTGAGCTATCACCTATAACATCTCATGGTTCATCATAGCTCAAATCAAAAGATAGTACGTACTAATATTTTCCTTATAACATTTAATTAAATGTAAGAAAAATTAATTACAAACGTATAAAAATTTGAAAATGGGACAAAGAATCCGTAACAAACATATTAAGCAAGAATCCGTAACAACCATATTAAGCAGTCACAACTTGGCTAATTACCTTACAATTTTTTTAAATTATAAAAAATAACATGGTAAGCACTATGACTTGACTAATCTCGATCCCGTTCATTATTTATATAATCAATGTGGCCATAACATGGCCGATCATAATCCGGTTCTATTTAAAAATTAGGGTAATCAATGCAGATGATTTATACAATGCGAGGATTAGCTAACATATTTTCCATGTACGAGTTCGTTCTATTAAGAGAGAGAATCATTAAAAATAAATCCATGCTAATCATTTGAAAATCTCATGCAAAATTGCCACAACCCTTCGAAGATAATCGCAAACATTATTCCAACCATCAACCAGAGGGAAGTAAATTAACCGACAGACAATTTTTTAGAGTAGATTGTGTAGTGATTGTGGCAACATATTTTTGTAAATAATGCACCAACTAAATAGATATTAAAATTGAAGACCTCTCAATGCCCTCGTGGAATTGACTATTGAGATTGAATAATCTCTACAAATATTATTGCACTTCATAATTTTTTCACATTTGACTTAGCAATTTAATAATGGCACCGTCTTAGTCCTTATTAGCAGTTAAATTATTCATTAAATGCATACATCGTTTTGCTCATTTTACAGGCTTCATGGAATTTATTTTATTTTCCAGATAGAGGAGATATGTTTAATGTTTTTTTATTTTTATAAAAGTATAAGTACAGATGAGTACATTTTCAAAATAATGACCACTTAGGTAAAAATACCTCCTTTTTAAATAGAAACTTGCATATAATTGAAAAAAAAATTCTAGAAAAAGAATATACTTTAGCATTTTAGAATCTCCTCCTTCTTGCACTGTAACAGAGTCTTCTAATGAAGCATTTGAACACTATATAACACAATTTAAAAAACTGGACTCTTTAAACTATGAAATAGATAAAACTGAATAAGCTTGACTGGCCATTACTTAATTATTAATCTAATCAAAAATTAATTAAAAAATATTTACATGTGTCATAACTCATAATTAAAACAGTTAGATTTTCAAATTAAAATTGGTTCTCATTTGATCACGTTTCATAATACGGTATAATGTATGTATATAGTTGTTAGAGAGAAGGATTTTGACTAAATGTACAATAAACAAAATGAAGATTTTTTTGGAAATTAGGTTAGAGCATTGCTTAACGCGTTTATATATCCATATATAGAGATTAGAATATTTCAGACACGACTAATTTGCTTAACTTAAAACGGTTTCAACATGACACAAAACGCATATATGTGGGATAGATAATCGACACCGCCACTTGATATACAAGTGTATAGTTTTGTTTCCCATATAATACAAATCGCGAATTAAAATGATAAATTTGTTGTGAATCGTAAAAAATTTACCGTGTTTCACAGTTTCACTGGGTATTGTGCTAGAAAAAATACAGAATTGAAATGTTGTGATGTTTATATTAAATGTTGTCATAATTTTATTTGGCATGTAAACGACATTTTTAAAAATTATTGAGTAACAGCAATGATTATAATATCCATTTAGTTTATATGGCAAAGTTTGAAAATATCAAACCTTCATTTATGAGACTAGATTTTTTAATAAGTCAATGTTGCTATATCTCAAACCTTCGTTCTACTAATTTTTTTATCATTTTATTTATAAAATTAAATAATTTCTTAAAATTTGTACCGAATCAAAATGTATCTGTTAGCAATTGAAACTAAAAAACAATATTAGAACTATCTCACATCGGTGTACAAAGAGAACTGAAATCAGTATATAAGTCTCATGGGCTTCATGGGCTCTCCTCCTATCACCAATTGGTTTTAGGATGGAACCCATGAATTTCTATCATGGTATCAGAGCGGGTCGCCGACTGTGGGTCAAATTTAACTGACCCAGCAGTATATCTGGGCCGAAACCGGAAAAAAAATGACTGACCCAGCAGTATATCTAGGCTTAAAATTTGGGCCAGTGGTCCAACCGATTAGAAAAAGGTCCAACCCCTCCAAGGTTCACCTTGAAGGGTTTGAGGGAGGGTGTTGGCGATTGAAACTAAAAAATAATATTAGAACTATCCTTCATCGGTATACAAAGAGAACTGAAATCAGTATATAAGTCTCATGGGCCCTTCTCCTATCACCAATTAGTTTTAGGATGGAACTCATGAATTTCTATCAGTATCTTTTATAGGCAAATGGACGAAGTAGGACATTGGATCCCTAGACATGCAAAAGACACAATTCCAACAATTCATGCAAAATACAATTGAGAATTGCAAAACTTACATAAAAAATGACGTGACGGATTGTTTCTGGATCCTCATTGCAGAAGGCACGCGTATTATCTTCCAAATTACTCTTGATCCAAATATGTAGAGTCGTTTCTTAGTATATCCCGACTCATTCAAAATGTCCACATTCTTGAGTGGCACAAGATTTTAGTAGAAGTTATTAGGTGGAGTAAGTAGAAGGAAAATAGTAGTTGAATATTTTAATGAGAAGAGAGATTTATTTTCATAAAAAAAATGAATATCTTGAATGGGATAAACTAAAAAAGTAAAGATGTACATCTTGAGTGAGACGTAATGCACGTAGTGGGACATTTTTCTCATAGTCATCTCCCATAAATGTACAGGTTACTATCATCATCCAAGTTACGAGTCACCTGCAAATAAAAGTGTCATTTCAAATCATTATGTATTTTTTTTATTACTAACTAGTTTTGAATTGTGAGATTTTGAGTCTCACGAAAATATTAAATTTATTTATTAAAAAAACAATTTAAACAAACGAAAATTGTACTCCCTTCGTTCCACTTAAGATGTCCACGAAGGGCTCTCGCTCAACGGATCAAAGGTACGCCGGGGATAACAGGCTGATGACTCCCAAGAGCTCTTATCGACGGAGTCGTTTGGCACCTCGATGTCGACTCATCACATCCTGGGGTTGAAGAAGGTCCCAAGGGTTCGGTTGTTCGCCGATTTAAGTGGTACGTGAGTTGGGTTTAGAACGTCGTGAGACAGTTCGGTTCCATATGACAAAGGTGGAGTATTTCTATTGATCGGTCATATAGGCCCGAGTTGGACATCCAATTGCTTCGATTTGAATTATCCGGAGAATGCCTTATGTATATATCAAAAAGATGGCCAATCAAACCTATTTTATTTCTCGATTCAATAGAAGCTCAAAGAGTTGAATAGGGCCCCCCCAAAAAAATAACGAGAGATATGGAAAAAGCAGGTCCGATTACGCCTATTCCTAATCCTAAATGGAATGGAACGGCGTAGGGATCCATATGTAAACATAGTATCTATTTAGATACGCTCGAATGACTCCTTGAGAATGTATATAACCCTATTCCGGCCTGGTCCGGTAAAGGTTCAATGATCTCTTAGGAGAATACTTGAATTGCTGATTACATAATCTTTTTATGGAATGAATATTCATTCCCTTGGCCATCAAGTAAAGAATCGTGCGTATATATCATTGGGATTTGATTAGACTTGATTGTGATCTAATTTAGTAATATTAATAGATGGAAGATTATATTCTTGGTCAATAAGAAACGTATTTACTAATTATTTTGGGTCTCTTTGATGGAAAGGGCTTTTAGGGTTTGATAATTAGGATTTGTCCTCTCTCTGCCTATAAATACAAGTGTGGTGATCCCATCAAATCACACACATTAAGAGAACACATAAACGAGGGAAAGAGAGAGAAACAAATCCTTGGAGTCGGAGTTGCGCTACTACGCCGAAAAGAGTTCAAGGAAATCGTCTTCTCCTTCCTCAATCGCTTCCGCTATGGATCGTGAAGGTAAGTTTTCGATCCTATTAAGTTTATGGTTAATACGTGAAATACATGATGTTCGAAGATCTTGCTTTATTTATATTCAATTATGTAATCTTGAATATAT